>NW_022165355.1:0-1701 GCF_008728515.1 Papio anubis
TATATAAGGAATCAATCCTCATGGAGGAGCTACTAAAGGTAGAAATACCTTCTCTATACTATAGGAAAACTTTAGGATTTACTTTTCCTTGGGGCTAATTGTTGATAAGTAAGGTATGTATGGGGAGGAATGGAGTGCTTCTAAAATAATTTAGAAAATTATTTCATAGCACAGTAATCTAGATTGTAAAGTTATTTACCTATTGCATAATCTCATTGTGTCAGAAGCTAAGTATTGTCTGGGTCTTCCTTCTTGCATCTCTTCTATTACATTTATTAGCATTTTCTTCACCCCCACTCTATCCCAGATGGAGCCACAGGACAACTAGGCAAAGGACACAGCCTCAGCATGTCAAAAGAAAAACATTTATATTATGCTCACTATGTACTATTCTAAACAGTTACTTAATTTATTTAGTCATCATAAAGGCTCTATGAAGTAGACACTGATACCATTCCTGCACCTGAGGAAGCTAGAGTACAGAAAGTTTAAAAACTTGCCCAAAATCACATGGTTATAAGAAGCTGAGCCAGGACACAAACCCCGACATTCTGGCTCCAACATCTTTGCTATTAATCACTACTATAGCTGCTATTACATTCACTGTGAATCATGCTCCTGGAATTTTTGTGCCATACAACAATCCTGTTGGAACACCAGTTGAGAGTGATCTATGCTATCCTAAGCCCCGAGTTCGTCTCTGTGTGGCCATTGTGGGTCCAAGTCCCTGGAATGATTATTCTCTCAGTTTCACACTGGTGAGGCTGTCAGGGAAGGTATTAGCACAAATAGGTGAAATTCCATGCCAAGTTCTGAGCAGAAGGTCACAAATCACTTTTATCTTCCATGCATTCTATGAAAGACACCTAAGCCACTTCCCTAAAATGACCTGATAGACTACACTTTTGTGGCCCAAGTGCCAAGGACTACCTAAGCTTAGGGTATATGGTAGTGAACTAGGAATCTGTGGAGAATATAGCTGAGGAGAGAGGAGAGTAAGGCCTCTGATACTATGAACTGCTCTGGACTCTGGGCATGGCTAGCATGGGCAGACTAGCTGCCACCAGCTCCAATTTCTGCTCACCAGAGAGGTAGACAGCACATTTGGCCATCTACCCCATAATTAATCTATGAGCTAATGTCCATGGTCTGCTGTAAGGCAGCTGGTGCCAGGAGGCAACTTTTATTACCCCACCTGACAAGCTCAGGATGGGAAAGAGAGAGAGAGAGAGATAATGTGTGTTTTGGGGGATGGGATGGGATGCCAAAAATGAATGTAGGCATCTTTGAATTTAGTGATTTCCCAGTGCATAAGAAATTCAAACAAAATTAAGAAAGACTCTTCAAACAAAGAGATTTTAGTATTCTTACATGAGCTGAATGAAAATGAAGCAGCACAGAGCATATCCATATTTTAAGGAACACTCAAGGTAGAGTACTAGGTCAAGCATAAATGATGCAACAGACAGTATTAAATATCTCTTAATGACATATTTGAGTCTCAAGGTTTTAATGCATTTACAGTTGCAGTGATACATGAACAATCTGGAAAATTTGAGTGTGACTGATTTACATGACACTAAACAAATGGATAGATAATAACTAATACAATATATCCTACAGCAACTTAGTAGGGACAGTAGTTTTATGGGTAAAACTTAAGTGGATATGATCAGATACACATGCTAAAAAGATAAGAGA
>NW_022165356.1:0-1701 GCF_008728515.1 Papio anubis
GGATGGACAACCTTCACCTCTCTGGTTTGAGGTTTGGATTCCATGCTTTCCAGGGTTCCTACCAGTCCTGGTTGTGTGAGGGTCCATTGCTGTAAAATCAGATTGCTGGCTGTGGGGGCTGGGGGTGGTTCTTATGCTGGCAGGGAAAGTGTGAGAGCAATTTGCGGGTGAGACAAGATGAGAAAGAATTGTTGGGGGAGAGAGAGGGAAAGGAGGGCAATAGCAAGGTAGTGGGGGGAGGAGAAAGGTGAAAGAGAGAAAGTGGGTAAAGTAAACTGAGTCTGGCAGCTTTGAAGGTTTCCTCAATTGCAGACCCAATCACTTCTAATAACACCTTGGAGTTCCTTGGTGCCTTCTCCCAGAAGCTCAGAGCCTTTTATTGATGCTGTGAAACTGCTTGATGTTCCAGCAGGGAAGACAGAGATGTGCTATTAATAACACCATTTATTGCTGAGGCGATGGGAGCCAGAGAGGTGGAAGGACTTGCCCAAGGTCATACGGCACTAGAGGCAGGCCCTAGAAAGGCATAGGGCTGGGTACACAGGGGAAACATTCCCTCCCCTGACTTCCCCCCTCACCACCCCACAGGCCTGGTGTCTTGTATGGTCTGCCCTGCCCTAGCTCTCAGAGAGCCCAACCATGAATTCATAAGCATTAGTAAGTCACCGGTTCTCACGACACACTGTGAGGTCACAGCTGTAACCGACTCATTTTCAAACCAAGGACGCCCAGACTGGAGCAAGCCAAGTGACTCCTCCTAAGTCACTCGATGTGTCAAAGCTGGAACTGGGAATGGGTGAATTTCAAGATTTGAAGGCCAAGGTTTATCCTTAGGCCACCTGGCTGGTATGTCCACAAGCCAACATTGCAAAGGAAAGTGATGAGATCAAGAGTTGCTGCAGCCCCCAGAGCACTCTCTCTGCCATCACCATGTGGGGCTTCAAGCCACTTGGCTTCACAGGACCTCAGTGCCTTATCTCACTGCCCCCCTTGCTGGGTGGGCCTCCCTTTTCCCAACCTGTGCTTCCACATCCCTGTCTGCCTTGATTAGCTAAGATCCTTCTTGTTACCACAGTCACAGGCTGAGGGTTTTGCAGGTTAGGATGGAGGGGGCAGACTGGCATTCCTCAGACCTGAGTCAGAGAGGTAAACTATCCAATAAAGCAGCATTACCAACCCCCTAAAAAGAATCCTCAACAGAGCAGCCAAGAATGCACCTGAAAGGGCATGGTTTCTTGGCTTCCTGGCTCCAGAAGTACCCTTTGTACCTTTATTGAGATGAGAAAACTGCAGTGCATTCTTGGGCTGGGCCTCAGGGGAAGTCTTGTGGAGACTGGCGGGGTAAGGCAGGTAATCACCTTGCCTGGGGCCATGAGTCCTCTACCTGCAGGTTCCCAGGAACCATTCCCAGGCTGTGGAGCAGGGGAGGGGGCAGTGGGGTTGGGGGTGCACCCAACCGTGAGTGCAGGGCTGCTAAGAGACAGACTGGGAGAAGGAAGGAGGAGGGGCAGCTCAGCAGCTGCTGTGGGATCATGGCATCACTTGTGCCCCATGACTGTGGCTGGGCCCATTCAATCTGCTCTGTCTGCTTCCCCAGTAGACCAGTGGTGCCACGGTGGGCAAGATCCTGGTCTCAAAAGCCTCTGTAGCTCCAGAGACAAGTACAGCTCCTGGCATGCATGTTAGCAGGTGCCTAAAACT
>NW_022165357.1:0-1701 GCF_008728515.1 Papio anubis
CTCCCAAAGTGCTGGGATTACAGGCATGAACCACCGCGCCTGGCCTTGTTTCTTTTGATTCTGATTTTCACTAATTCTTTCAAGAAGGTTTTTTTTTTTGTTGTTGTTGTTGTTGCTGTTGTTGTTGTTGTTTTGAGACGGAGTTTCCCTCTTGTTGCCTAGGCTGGAGTGCAATGGAGCGATCTCGGCTCACTGCAACCTCCGCCTCCCGGGTTCAAGTGATTCTCCTGCCTCATCCTCCCAAGTAGCTGGGATTACAGGCATGTGCCACCATGCCTGGCTAATTTTGTATTTTTAGTAGAGACGGGGTTTCTCCATGTTGGTCAGGCTGTTCTCGAACTCCCGACCTCAGGTGATCTGCCCGCCTCGGCCTCCCAAAGTGCTGGGATTACAGGAGTGAGCCACCGCGCCCAGCCGAGAAGTTTGTTTGTTTTTTTTTTTAAATAGATCATAAGACTGTGTGATGAATTCCAATAGAAAGAAAACCAATGTTTTGTCTAACCTGTGACAACCGAGAAGTATCAACAGAAACACAAGACTTTTAGCTAGCTTTGGATTCAGACTTTCATGGTTATAAAGACATGAAGATTATCCTTAAATGTTCTAGGCATTTATTTAATTCAAAAGATACCTATGGAATACTTACAATGTGTCGGGCACTATTTTAAGCCCTGGAGCGAAAACTATACACACATTTAAGTTCTTACGAACACAAACGTCTTGGAGGTGTGTTCTCATCCAAACAGAGGTTTAAGAGATGAGTAAAAGTTAAATTTAGCATTATTAGCTTTTTAAGACGTTCACGAGGTAGGGCATAAGACAACTCATGAGATCTTTTACGAGATCTCATAAACAACAACAAGAGATGGGATAAACAACAACAAGAAATGGGCCACATATTGGGCTTGGCTTGCTGGAGTTGCTATATAAGGGCTTCCCTGGACAGAAGGAGGCATCAGACCTCTTCATCTCTCCTGAGTCCTCCCTCCTCACTTCTCCTGAGTCCTCTCTACTGACACCATGGGTTGCTGTGGTTGTGGAAGTTGTGGTGGCTGCGGTGGTGGCTGTGGTGGCTGTGGTGGTGGCTGTGGTGGTGGCTGCGTTGGTGGCTGTGGTGGTGGCTGTGGCAGCTGCACCACCTGCAGGTGCTACCGGGTGGGCTGCTGCTCCAGCTGCTGCCCCTGCTGCCGCGGCTGCTGTGGAGGCTGCTGTAGCACGCCCGTGATCTGCTGCTGCCGCCGCACCTGCAGCTCATGTGGCTGCGGCTGTGGGAAGGGCTGTTGCCAGCAGAAGGGGTGCTGTCAGCGGAAGAGCTGCTGCCAGAAGCAATGCTGCTGCTAGGTGGGAACCCAGCCTCTGGGCAGGGGCTGCAGGCGCTCATGCTGCTGGTAAGACTGCGGGTCTGCAGGTGCCACGGGAGGCAGCTTGCTCCCCTTGCTGTGGCTTTCCTCCATCCCATCCTGTGTGCTCCCTGCTGTCTCCCCGTCACCTGGACTTCATGGCACTTTTCTGCTTGGTTCTCATCCCTGTAGTTTAAGGAATTCTTTCTGTTGTTAAGGTAGCCACATGGGCATCTGGTACAATGTCATTCGAGCACGAAGATGCAGGACATGTTGAGTTTTGAGCTCAGCAAAGCGGGATCATGATTTTGACCGTGTTTTCTTCTTTGAACTCTTTTCTCTCTAGGCATTAGGTCTTCTC
>NW_022165358.1:0-1700 GCF_008728515.1 Papio anubis
TTCTGGGTGCTCTCCTGGCAATCAGGCTTATGGGTAGCACCTTTCTGCAGAAGTAAAAATTGCCTTGCTGAGAAATCCTTTGTTCAAGTGTTCGTTTTCTTTGTGACTCCGAGCTTTATGTCAACAATTTTCTGGGGGCTCATCCAGGATTCCCATTCTCCTCTGGGAAGGGGTCTTTGGTCACCTCATCTAGGGGAGGCACACCTCACTGCCCCACAGCAGTGGCCCCAGGGATGGGAGATTGAGACTACCCATCATGACGAACAAATCCAGGCTCTCAGCATTGTGGAAGGAGAAGCCCTGCAAGTACCACAATGACCAGGTAACTCTGTGCAGAGACCAAGGTAAAAAAGTCGCAAGGACAACAGTATTTCCTTGGTGGTGGGGATATTCTGGAGGTTAAAGGGTGTGAAAGGTAACAAGCACTACTGCTGTGCAGAGTGAGTGAGTCCAATCTGCGGTTCTGTGGTCATCTCATACGGCTTATGGTGGCCCTCTTGTAGGGATACTGACGTTGGGGTTTATGCAGTCCCACTGATGCTAAGGGGAGCCTAATTTCCTCTGGGAAAGCAGCCAGAGTGGACGAAGCAAAAGGAGAAGAGTGTAAGGAACCTCCAGGGTAGGGATTAAACCTCCAGGGAAGGATAGGTGAGAAATCTCTAGTTCAAGGGACTGAGCCTAACCAGTATTCAACATAGGAAATAAATACCCTGAGTAAGATAGAAGGTAAAAAGGAAAGGGCAGACAGTGAAATCACCTCTGATAGTCCTTTAGGACTCCTGTTAAAATATTGGAAGGATACAAGAGGACTAAACATAAGAAAAAGCAACAGATGATAAAGAATTATTGTTTCATTTGGACCAGGGAACCTATTCTAAAGCCTTCAGTTTTCTGGCCAAAATTCGGGTCAAATGAGGATTGGACTTGCCAGCTTTTAATAGAATATGTAAATGATAAGAGTCCTGTTTCCCAGGAGGAAATACATTATGTTCTGTGTTGGCGGCAAGGGCCAATCCTCCTTTGTCATCCGAAAACTAAAGGAGACAAGCCAGAAACTACTTCTCATTAAATTAATACTCCTTACTGCAAGAACCCCACCAACACGTGGGATCTCTTAGACCATCTTTTGCCAAGAAACCTTCTTCTCCCCTCCCAGTAGACCAACATCCCCCACCTCCCCCTCCAGTACATATAACAGTCCCAGACCTTTCCCCTACTCAGATTTTTTTCCCTCCTTATAACACTCGATTATTGGGGTCATCCCCAGTTTGAATGCCCTCCCTCAGAAAGACTTCAACATGAGTTACAACAATGTAAAAAGATATCCAAAACTTCCCTTTTCCCCCTTCCTCTAGGGATTCGGCTACAAACTTCTTCCCACTGAGGGAAATGCATCTAGGAGGAGGGGGCATTGGCTTTGTAAATGCTCCCCTGACCAGCTCAGAAGTCCAGAGCTTGAAGAGGGAACTCAACCCACTCTTAGACGATCCCTATGGAGTGGCAGATCAAATTGATCAATTTTTAGGACCCCAGTTGTATACTGGGGCTGAGTTAATGTCCATCATAGGCATCCTTTTTTCAGGGGAAGAAAGGAGCAGGATGCATAGGGCCACTATGACCATTTGGGAGCGTGAGCATCCTCCCGGTCAAAATGTCCCTGCAGCCAAACAGAAATTTCCTGCTCAGGATCCCCAGTGGGA
>NW_022165359.1:0-1700 GCF_008728515.1 Papio anubis
TTCTGGGTGCTCTCCTGGCAATCAGGCTTATGGGTAGCACCTTTCTGCAGAAGTAAAAATTGCCTTGCTGAGAAATCCTTTGTTCAAGTGTTCGTTTTCTTTGTGACTCCAAGCTTTATGTCAACAATTTTCTGGGGGCTCATCCAGGATTCCCATTCTCCTCTGGGAAGGGGTCTTTGGTCACCTCATCTAGGGGAGGCACACCTCACTGCCCCACAGCAGTGGCCCCAGGGATGGGAGATTGAGACTACCCATCATGACGAACAAATCCAGGCTCTCAGCATTGTGGAAGGAGAAGCCCTGCAAGTACCACAATGACCAGGTAACTCTGTGCAGAGACCAAGGTAAAAAAGTCGCAAGGACAACAGTATTTCCTTGGTGGTGGGGATATTCTGGAGGTTAAAGGGTGTGAAAGGTAACAAGCACTACTGCTGTGCAGAGTGAGTGAGTCCAATCTGCGGTTCTGTGGTCATCTCATACGGCTTATGGTGGCCCTCTTGTAGGGATACTGACGTTGGGGTTTATGCAGTCCCACTGATGCTAAGGGGAGCCTAATTTCCTCTGGGAAAGCAGCCAGAGTGGACGAAGCAAAAGGAGAAGAGTGTAAGGAACCTCCAGGGTAGGGATTAAACCTCCAGGGAAGGATAGGTGAGAAATCTCTAGTTCAAGGGACTGAGCCTAACCAGTATTCAACATAGGAAATAAATACCCTGAGTAAGATAGAAGGTAAAAAGGAAAGGGCAGACAGTGAAATCACCTCTGATAGTCCTTTAGGACTCCTGTTAAAATATTGGAAGGATACAAGAGGACTAAACATAAGAAAAAGCAACAGATGATAAAGAATTATTGTTTCATTTGGACCAGGGAACCTATTCTAAAGCCTTCAGTTTTCTGGCCAAAATTCGGGTCAAATGAGGATTGGACTTGCCAGCTTTTAATAGAATATGTAAATGATAAGAGTCCTGTTTCCCAGGAGGAAATACATTATGTTCTGTGTTGGCGGCAAGGGCCAATCCTCCTTTGTCATCCGAAAACTAAAGGAGACAAGCCAGAAACTACTTCTCATTAAATTAATACTCCTTACTGCAAGAACCCCACCAACACGTGGGATCTCTTAGACCATCTTTTGCCAAGAAACCTTCTTCTCCCCTCCCAGTAGACCAACATCCCCCACCTCCCCCTCCAGTACATATAACAGTCCCAGACCTTTCCCCTACTCAGATTTTTTTCCCTCCTTATAACACTCGATTATTGGGGTCATCCCCAGTTTGAATGCCCTCCCTCAGAAAGACTTCAACATGAGTTACAACAATGTAAAAAGATATCCAAAACTTCCCTTTTCCCCCTTCCTCTAGGGATTCGGCTACAAACTTCTTCCCACTGAGGGAAATGCATCTAGGAGGAGGGGGCATTGGCTTTGTAAATGCTCCCCTGACCAGCTCAGAAGTCCAGAGCTTGAAGAGGGAACTCAACCCACTCTTAGACGATCCCTATGGAGTGGCAGATCAAATTGATCAATTTTTAGGACCCCAGTTGTATACTGGGGCTGAGTTAATGTCCATCATAGGCATCCTTTTTTCAGGGGAAGAAAGGAGCAGGATGCATAGGGCCACTATGACCATTTGGGAGCGTGAGCATCCTCCCGGTCAAAATGTCCCTGCAGCCAAACAGAAATTTCCTGCTCAGGATCCCCAGTGGGA
>NW_022165360.1:0-1700 GCF_008728515.1 Papio anubis
AAGTGTTAATATCATTATACCTAATAAGAAAGAAAAAAATCCCGACAGCTTGCAATTGGCCCATAGGGTAACCAACTGTCCCGGGTTTCCCAGGACTCTCCCAGTTTTAGCGCTGAAAGTCCTGCATCTTGGGTAAGCCCTTGGTCCCAGATAAACTGGAGTGGTCCCCCTACTGGCCTGGCAACCAACAGCTAGGCTGTCATGTTCTTTGCTGAACATGACAAAATATCACAGAATATTGACATTAGATGAGACTGCTCTGTGACCATGATAGAACAAGGCAAGATCGAGGACACTGTGACACTCAAAATGACCAAGCATCCTTCTCCCTTGATGAACATGAGTGACTACTGCTTTTTTTTTTTTTTTAAACTGATGACAACTCTAGCCCTGCTTGGATCCTCCTACCTCCTAGATAAAAATTATTACGATGCCCAATCATCAAATTGCCCTTGCTTCCTGACAGTGCTCAACCCAGAACAGACTCTTTCTTCCTTAAATACTCTCCAAAGTCACCCAGCACAATTCCAAACAAGCCCATCCTCACTGCCTCTTACTAAGACATCCCACAGTCCCCCACGGTTTGTGCTCCTTCACTGCAGTGAGTTAAGAAACCTAACTTTGTTCAATTATAGGTGCGCTCTTGGTGCTATTTAGTGACTGGGCTTTATCACTGAGTGGGAGTCTATCAAAATCTCTGATGAGCAGAAGGTATCCATTCAACCATCATTTGCTAAACAAACATTTTCTGAGTGACCAGGTGCAGTGGCCCATGCCTGTAATCCCAGCACTTTGGGGGGCCGAGGCAGGTGGATCACTTGAGATCAGGAGTTTGAGACCAGCCTGGCCAACACGGTGAAACCCTGTCTCTACCAAAAATACAAAATTAGCTGGGCGTGGTGGTGTGCACCTGTAGTCCCAGCTATTCGGGAGGCTGAGGCAGGAGAATTGTTTGAATCCGGAAGTTGGAGGTTGCAGTGAGCTAAGATTGTGCCACTTCACTCCAGCCTGGGAGACGAACGAGACTCTGTCTCAAAAATAACCCCCAAAAGACAAACAAACAAAACACACTTACTGAGCACTTAACTATGTGTCAGGGTGTCAGGCACTATCCTGGGCACTGGGGACAAACCTATGGGAGTTTACAGTTTGGTGAGGGAGACAGACTATTAAATAACGACAAAAATAAATATGCAGTTAAAGACCATGCTAAGTGTTGGGATCCATATTTAGTGAGTCATGGGATGTTTAACAACACCTAACCCAGCCCCACTGATCAAAGAAGTACCTCATTCAAATCTGGATTCCCCCAACTCCCCTCCACAAAAAAAATCTGGATTCCCCCAATCCTCTAAGAGCCAGCCTTCCAAAGAGCCTCTTGGGTTGTTAAAATTCTACCTGCAGCCGAAGACCTATTTGGAGTTGGAGGCACAGAGAGGCAGAAGTTCTCTATTTCTCCTCTCAGATTTCTTCCTTTAAATGAGTTCATTGGGCTGGTCCTGGTGGCTCACGCTTGTAATCCCAGCACTTTGGGAGGCTGAAATAGGTGGATCACCTGAGGTCAGGAGTTCGAGACCAGCCTGGCCAACATGATGAAACCCCATCTCTACTAAAAATACAAAAAATAGAAATAAAAAATGAGCCGGGTGTAGTGGCAGGCACCTATAATCCCAGCTATTCGGGAGGCTGAGGCAGGAGAA
>NW_022165361.1:0-1699 GCF_008728515.1 Papio anubis
CCCGAGTAGCTGGGACTACAGGCGCCCGCCACCTCGCCCGGCTAGTTTTTTGTATTTTTTAGTAGAGACGGGGTTTCACCGTGTCAGCCAGGATGGTCTTGATCTCCTGACCTCGTGATCCGCCCGTCTCCGCCTCCCAAAGTGCTGGGATTACAGGCTTGAGCCACCGCGCCCGGCCTTCTCTTTACTATTTTTGATGCTCTTCATTCCTTCCCATAGATATGAATTTTCATATGGTATCATTTCCTCTCGGCCTGAAGAACTTCCTTTAACATTTCTCTTAAGTGGATTTATTGATGACAATAAATCCAGTTTGTATTTGCCTAAAATACTTTTTACGTTCAATTTTAAAGGAATTTTTACTAGATATAGAATTCTAGTTTGACAGTTATTCTTTCAACACTTTACAGGTGTGGTTCTGTTGTCTCTGGTCTCTCTTGTTTCTGGTGAGAAATGAGTTGTCATTCTTATCACTAGTTCTCTATATGTAGTGTTTTTCTTCCTTTTGTACTTTTTAAGATTTTGTCTTTCTCTTTTGTTTTCAGAAATTTAACTGATAATATGATTTCCTTTGTATTTATCCCACTTAAGGTTTGATGGACTTCTTAGGTCTGTAAGTTTATGTTTTAAATAAAATTTGGAAAACTTTTTGTCCGTGTTTCTCTAAGCATTCTTTCTGTATAATTTTCTCTCTCATCTCTTTCTGGGATTCCAATTGCTTGTATGTTAGACTTCATCTTGCAAATTGTTGAGAGTCTATTCATTCCTTTAAATTTTTTTCCTTTGTGATTCAATTTGGATAATTTTTATTGACCTGTTGTTAACTTCACCAATTCTTGCTTTTATAATACATTGTTTAATCTTTATTTCATCCAATGAGTTTTTAAAGATTTCACATATTAGAATTTTCAGTTTTGTAAGCCCCATTTGGTTCTTTATTAGCATTTCATTTCTCTCCAGAGGCATCTCATTCTTTCATCTATCACACCCATCCATGGGTGCTTTAATACATTTATTATAGTTATTTTTAAATCCTGTCTGCTGATTCCTGTATATGGGTTGCCAAGATGTCTGTTTCTATTGACTGTTTTCACTTGATTATGGGTGCCAGTTTCCTGCTTCTTCACAAGTTTAGTAAATACTTTTTATCGTATATTCATTATTGTGCATGTTACATTGTAGAGATTCTGAGTTGACCTGTCTTACTCTGAGGAGAACAGAGTTTTGTTCCAGTTGGCAGTTACTGAAGGATCACCTTGTTTCTATGAATATTTCATTTAGACTCTGTATGGCAAGTCTATTTTACTCTGAATCCTAGGTTTAGGCCTTAGTCTTGAGATGTGGCTCTTATCCTAAGTTATGGCCCTTCTGGAGTTTCACTGTAAAACTAAGGCCCTCTGAATTAGTGAGATTTCTTCAAACTCAGTCTCCCCAGCACTAGACAGCAATGGAAATACCTGCACAGACTTTCAGTCTCCCATTTGTTGCTCTCTACTGGATTTCTTGGACCTTTCCCTGAACATGTACAGTTCAGAGTCTTCCAAGGATTTGAGGAGAATTTGCACATAGATTTTGGGCTTCCTCCTTTGAGACTCCTTCCTTTCCAGGATTTCTCTCTCAATATCCAGCTGTTTTGCCAGTCCCAAACTCTGACCTCAGTCCCAAACTCTGACCTCTGACTCCTTAGCCCAGTAAGACT
>NW_022165362.1:0-1699 GCF_008728515.1 Papio anubis
ATTTTATGTTTATCTTCTTGTATAAGAGCCAAACTTTTCTACGATGAATGTGGCATTTTATATCCCTTCCAGCAATGTAGAAGGATTTCTATTTTTCCACATAATTGTGAATACTTGTAATTTTCTGTGTTTATTAAAGCCATCCTAGTGAATGTAAAGTGGTATCTCAGTATGGATTTATTTATTTATTTATTTTGAGACAGAGTCTCACTCTGTTGCCCAGGCTGGAGTGCAGTGGCATGATCTCAGCTCCCTGCAACCTCTCCCTCCTGGGTTCAAGCAATTCTCCTGCCTCAGTCCCCAGAGCAGCTGGGATTACTGGCATGTGCCACCACGTCTGACTAATTTTTATATTTTTGGTAGAGATAGGGTTTCACCGTGTTGGCCAGGCTGGTTGCGAACTCTTGACCTCAGGTGATCTGCCCACCTTGGTTCCTAGGTGCTGTGATTACAGGTGAGGGCCACCACACCCAGCTCTCATTGGGGTTTTAACTTGTATTTAATGACCAGTGATTTTGAACTTCTTTTAATATACTGCTACCCATTTGTATATCTTCTTTGGAGAAATGTCATTCAAGTCCATTTCCTATTTAAGTTGCCTTTATTTTTCTTTTTAAGCTGTTAGAATTGTTTATGTTTTCAAAACAGTAAACTCTTACATATACATAATATGAAAATATTTCCTCCCATTCTGTCAGTTGTCATTTCACATTCCTAATTATATTCTTGATGCACAAAGTTTAATTTTGATGAAGTTTGGTTTATCTATTTTTTCTTTTGCTACTCTGGTATCAAATTTATGAATCTATTGCCAAATATGAAGTCATGAAGATTTACCTCTATGTTTTATTCTAAGAGTTTTATAATTTTAGCTCTTATATTTAAGTTTTTCCATCCATTTTCAGTTATATTTTTCATTTGGAGTGAGGTAGAGAAGGTCTGAGCTTCATTCTTTTGTATTTTGTCATCCAATTGTATCATCACCATTTATTGAAGAGATTCTTTCCTCTGATTGAATGGTCTAGGCACCCTTGATAAAACTAAATTGGCCATAGATGTTTAGGTTTATTTCTTGATTTTGGTTTTATTCCATTGGTCTTGAGTCTATCTTTATGCTAGGACCACACTTTTGATTATTATACCTTGTAGTAAGTTTTGAAGTTGGAAACTGAGAACTCACTGATACAGAAATTAAGAAGAAATTACTCAGGCAGATAGTAAGCATTTGGGAGTCCTCGGTAGGGTTTTTCTTTTTAATGAAAAGCAACCCCAAATCATTTTCCGGGAAAGAGCAGCCTGTAAAATCGAGCTGCAGACATAGAGAAGCAAGCTGGAAGCCTGCACCGGTGAATTTGGTAGGAAAGAGCTACCTGTGACTAGGTATGTTCAAAATGGCGGCTCCATCTTCCCTTCCCTTTGCCAGCCACATGTACAGTAAGGAGCAGACAAGATGGCACCGGTCAAGTGGAAAGTCCATTTGCATAATAAGATTAGAGTGAGGTGGCCCGCCTTCCCTGTCCACTATGTAAATGCCACACCTGATTGAACCAATCTTTGGGCTCCATGTAAATCAGACACTGCCTTTTCCAGCCTGCTTATAAAATCTGCTGGGTCTGCCTCCTTCCCCCTCTTCCCCCTGTCTCATAAGAAGTTGCTCTTTTCTCTCCTTTCTTCTATTAAATGTTCAGCTACTTAACCC
>NW_022165363.1:0-1699 GCF_008728515.1 Papio anubis
ATTCCAAAGAAAGAAGCTCAGATGTCAGGGTGATCAATTCAAAGCATTTATTAGGGAAACTTACAAAGGGCTGCAGCAATCCTCCCTGCCGACAGGGAGGGAAAAGGGCTGTTCTGCCTCGGCATGTCTGTAGCAAGGGGGTCAGGGGATGGAGTTTATATGAGGGTTTAGGGAATTTGACTCAGAGCTGGAGCCAGTTTCTTTCAATGTTTGGGGCAACAACCTAGATACCTCTGTTAGTGCCTGGGAGTGTTCAGGGCCCTGGTTTGAGTTCGAGCCTGCTGGGGAAAACCTGCAGCTGGCTGGCTCACAGAATGGTCAAGGCAATCTGTGATTTTTGGTCAGTCTGATCAGAAAGAAAAGGAGGTCATCTGAGGGACCCCACATTGTGGCTTCCTCTTGCTGACATTTGATCTAAAACCCAAGCTTTCTGCTTCTGACCTGCTGCTTGAGTGGGAAGGGCTGGTCCTTTTTGGCCATCCTGACCTAAGGATTAAGTGCATATTAAAATTTTAACAAGTGGCGGCTTGCAGGATTAGTCAACTTGGGCAGGTCATTAAAGCCTCGTTAATTCTTGCCGGTCGTTGATGCCATTGTGGGCTGACCCCGGTCTAAGATGCAAATCCACAGCTTTGGGTCAGTTTGTAAGTGTGAGTAAAGCCGAAAGTAATGCGTGATACAGCTGAGGTGTTCACATTTAATTCTGCTAAAATGACACCATGAAACTAGAGCATTCTGAAGGATGCTGACAAGAGAAAAATGGAATGAAAGCATCCACATGTACCTGACTCATGCATGAGTCATGTTCATATTCACCAGTAGAGGGAGGACTTTCTGGACTTCGCTGTTGTCATAAAAAATTGGATTTCTGATCATGTGGATCACCATGAAAAGTCCGTCACTCTTGCTCTAGAACGAAAGACGCTTTCCTTCCTCCAAACCAGGCATTGGCCCAGAGAGGTCACTAGCGTTAACACCTTCTTAATTTCGTGTAGAGACTTAAAACAAGAGATGGCTCAAAAGGCTCAGGGTGTGGGAAGAGGAAAGTCTGTGCTCCCAAACTTGCTAAATTTTTGACTTTTAAACCTTTAACTCGAAAAGTTTTAAAAATAAGAACTATATTACTATTCCTCCCAAGTTCCATTTATCAAAATGCGTTTTTGTTTAAACTTCAATTGTTTAAGTTTTTTTTGTTTTTGTTTTTTTAAGGCTGTTTTTGGCAGGGTGCGGTGGCTCACGCCTGTAATCCCAGCACTTTGGGAGGCCGAGGTGGGTGCATCATGAGGTCGGGACTTCAAGACCAGCCTGGCCAAGATGGTGAAACTCCATCTCTACTAAAACTGCAAAAAAATTAGCCAGCCGTGGTAGTGGGCGCCTGTAATCCCAGCTACTCGGGAGGCTGAGGCAGAGAATTGCTTGAACCCAGGAGGCAGAGGTTGCAGTGAGCTGAGATGGTGCCATTGCACTCCAGCCTGGGCAACAGAGCGAGACTCCATCTAAAAAAAAAAAAAAAAAGGCTTTTCTTCCCCTCTAAATGATGTCCACATTTTTGGAAAGTATTAATCTCGGCTGGGCGCAGTGGCTCAAGCCTGTAATCCCAGCACTTTGGGAGGCCGAGATGGGCGGATCACGAAGTCAGGAGATCAAGACCTTCCTGGCTAACCCGGTGAAACCCCGTCTCTACTAAAAAATACAAAAA
>NW_022165364.1:0-57384 GCF_008728515.1 Papio anubis
GATGGTCTCGATCTCCTGACCTCGTGATCCACCCGCCTCGGCCTCCCAAAGTGCTGGGATTACAGGCATGAGCCACCTGCCTGGCCCAGGATTCTTTTCTTGCATGAAAAGCAATCCGTGAGCTTTCTGAATAGGCTTTCAATTCAACATTTCTCTTGTTGTTGTTGTTGTTGTTTAAGATGGAGTCTTGCACTGTCGCCTGGGCTGGTGTGCAGTGGCACAATCTTGGCTCGCTGCAACCTCCGCCTCCCAGGTTCCCGCCATTCTCCTGCCTCAGCCTCCCGAGTAGCTGGGACTACAGGCACCGCCACCACGCCCGGCTAATTTTGTGTAATTTTAGTAGAGACGGGGTTTCACCGTGTTAGCCAGGATGGTCTCGATCTCCTGACCTCGTGATCCACCCGCCTCGGCCTCCCAAAGTGCTGGGATTACAGGCTTGAGCCACCGTGCCCGGCCTCAAAAACTTCTTTACCCTACTAAAGCACGTTATAAGAAGCTCCCCTTATATAAAAGAAAACCTCCTCATTCGTTACCAATGGCATGTAAACCTAATAAGCCTTCACCTCTGATGACATCTCTTCCATCCCCAGGGCTAGATGAAGGAGGTTCCAAAAACCCTGGTAATTGTGAAGGTGGCTCCCAGCTCTGACAGTCTTGAACCCTGTGGGCGCGGAGGTCACACAGCAGAAGAACAACAGAGGGAAGCATCATCAGGCTTCGAATATGTTTGAACCAGAGACGGCAAATAGGCTGCAGCCAACTGAAAACACCAGAGATTCATGGTGGCCACCTGAGGGGTTGTGCTCTTAAAAAATAAAAACTAAAAAGTAAAAAAGGAAGGGGTCAAGAATCCATCAGGTCTAACTGAGACGTGTGTCAGTGACTAACACCCCATATGGCAAAAGTACTCCGGTGCGCTTTGGGTACTCACAGCTTCAGCAGTATTCAAAGGCGTGTGCTTCCCTAAGACTAAGCCACGCGAATACCCCCAGCAACACTGCCAGGAGAAACAGCTCACATGGATTTGGCTAGAAATACAGTTGTCTTTAACAAATTAACACTGAATAAATCCTGACTTATTAGAGCCTGCGAGAATGACATTCTCAATGATAACAGTTATCACTACAATCTCCAAACATCTGCGATCCTGCAAGGAGGAACTGTGACAGCGCAGGCCACATGTCCAGAATGCTTCCCAGACTGCCTGTTACAGAATAAAAGAAATGAAACCCCCCCTAAGAATGTCTTCACTCACATTTAGCCAGTTGTTCCTTTGTGTGCATCTCTGTGCTAAAATGGCCATTCTTCCCCACAGCCTGAAGTCATATGCTAAAATAAATGAGACTCACATGAAGCCAGAAACGTGCAGATGCCAAGGAAACCAACACAAACGAAATGGGCTGGAGAGTGTGGCCAGGAGGATGGTACTTCCCAGGAAGCAATTACTTCATCTCTGCCCATGAAGCAGGCAGCTGTCACTGTCCCCCAGGCCCACGCCAGCCACTCGAAGTAGGTTCTAACCAAACTACCTCCAACAATCAACGTAAATACACCACACAATTGGCTTCTGAAAGGACACCTTGCAACCAACAAGAAACTGTAAGCACAACTTTGAAAAACTGTGCAACTAGGCCAGGCGCAGTGGCTCAAGCCTGTAATCCCAGCACTTTGGGAGGCTGAGACAGGTGGATCACGAGGTCAGGAGATCGAGACCATCCTGGCTAACACGGTGAAACCCCGTCTCTACTAAAAAAAATACAAAAAAATAGCCGGGCGAGGTGGTGGGCGCCTGTAGTCCCAGCTACTCGGGAGGCTGAGGCAGGAGAATGGCGTGGACCCGGGAGGTGGAGCTTGCAGTGAGCCGAGATCCGGCCACTGCACTCCAGCCTGGGTGACAGAGAGAGACTCCGTCTCAAAAAAAAAAAAAAAGAAAAAGAAAAACTGTGCAACTAAAAACCTTGGAAAGGGATAAACACTGCCACATTTTGACTCAAATACTGTTACGTGGTAGCACTGCCATAATTCACTGAAACAAAAGAATGAATGAGGAATATGTTTATATAGGAATCAGAGGAAGCATGACTAATCATTTAAAGAAATAGGTCAAGAAACTGCTAGGTTCAAATGCTACCGTGAGACACTGTCAGGGTCTTAGGCAAATTCACTTCTCTTGGTCCTGTTTCTAGGCTCATCAAAAACCAGCTTTGGACTAGGGAACCTGTTGCTTTCCAATGCCTTCCTTCTGCGATTCCAGCCCAGATTTTAGGACTGCTCTCCCACTTGGTATATGAAAGCACTTTCTGTGTATAATAGCAAGAGTACATTTCTGTGTTGAATGCGGTTTGGGACCTACTCTATGAGGAAGAATATCATCATGTAACTTTAAGCATGATGCCAAGCCACACTCTAGGTAAGGATAACACGTAAGATGTGGCCATACGCCTGTGCGTGCCTGGCAGGGAGATGGGGAAGTCTCATTTAATGAAGCCAGGGGTGCCCGTTGTACCTTAACATCCTCAGTCCACGTCAAGTTCACAACGTCCTTCTGACATCAAACCACAGGTATCACATACTTTTCCATCCTTTCTACCCAAGATTAAAATATGCAGAGCACCGTGATAAAGACGCCTCCATCCCCAGCATGTGGGCTCTCGTTCTGTAGAATCACATACTTTCGGTGCAAAATGATCCCCAGGCTGCAGCGGCAAGCAAGACTGGGCTCCGTGGGGACAGCAGGCCCTGCAGCAGCCACCACTCCTGTCACCACAGTCTGATGCGGCTGCAGAGAAGCTGTGGCTCAGGCCATTCACTTTGTGAGAGAACCGCACAGGAGGGAAAAAGTAGGAAAAGGTAGGGAAGGTAGGGAAGAGGGCAGCTGCAGAGCCAGGGAAGGACCTGTGATGAGAACGGAAAGGCATGCGCCTCCCTGTACGCACACTCGGATTTTATGACAATGTGGGCAGGGGGCTGAACTGGATGCCTGAGAACATTCTTCCAAGTTCTTTTGCTGATTTTCTAAATATTGATGTAAAATCTGAACTCAGACAAAATGTTTTAAAATCGCTTCAATCAACATCTTTGTCTGGTGTTCAGCATCACGTCTACATGATCATCTAGAAAACCAACTTCTGTTCTAAGGCTCACATCTTCCTATAAAGTCCCAGGGATTTTACAAGGGAATGCACCTCTCATTTGCATTAAGAACACACACAACTACCATTAAAGAAATGCTTAATTTACTTACATAATTTTTTAAACACCCAGATTTGAAATACAACAGAGAAGACAACTTTTTGATAGCTCTGCTTTCCAACTGCGAACTACGGGTGGAGAAAATAACCTGCCATGATTTCTAAGCAGTCAACAACCTGTCTTCCCTGGCTGCAGTAGGAGCAATCTTTCTGAGCTCAGGATGAAAAAGAACCCAGCTGGTTAGGGGACAGATAATCATCAGTTCTCAGCGGGCTTCCCAGGTCCCAAATCCCCATGTGATACGTGGAAGTAAAAAGCTATCAATGACCAAGCATCAGAACGCTTATCCCACCTCGCCATCTGCTTCTCCTCCCATGCAAATTTAAAATTAATAAGCCTGCTATTAGAGAATAGAGTTGGTGCTGCATCTGTCTTCCTAAAATTACGGATAATTACCAGCCCACAATGGCTTCTAATCAGATTTGAGTGATCCCTTAGACAGGAAGCTAAAGTACCTCAGCCCTAAACTGAGAAGAAAACAGAAACTGGACCGCTCTAGGTTCAATTTTTTCCCCCTTGTTCTAAAGTTGCTGTTCCCGAATCTCCTTCTACTGTCTTGTTTATAAAATGTATGAGAAACAAGGAAATTCAAAGACATGATAGAAATGGCTACTTTTTCTAGGTACAAACTTTGTGAACATTATTTTCAGCTGCTGGGCTTTTTCTCCACAAATTGTGAGCCTGGAGTACATTTTCTCCCTCGTGGTTACACATTCAGAGTCAGGGAAGGTGGCTTTAGCAGTAAAGAGGGGAGTGCAGTGAGAAGTGACCGGGCACTGAGAAGGGCAGACAGGGACTCTACCTCGGTGGCCTGCAGCACTCCTGGGCCTCGGCCTTTACTTTTCTATCTGTACAAGGGATCTAAAGGCCAGTGATTCTAGGCCACGACAGCTCTTCATACATACATACGCAAACATCACACGCCTATCTGAAAAGCTATGACACTGGGTCTGATTTCCTGAAGAAGTTGTCTTGTATCATTTCTACTCAAGTACTCCACCTCCTTCCAGACAAGTATCTGAGGATGATGGGCTATCCCACAGCAATGTGTGTAAGCTCTCCTGCTCACAATCCCTGTTCACATAGCATTTTCCAAAAGCATTTGGTGTGAAGTGACAGAAGAATAAGGTTCTTTCAGCCCATTCATTCACCCATTCATTCATTCATTCAACAAATATTGACTATCTACGTGCCAGGCACTGGTGATATAACAGGGAACATATATTTTTGTAGGTGGAGACAGACAACCAGAAAGTATGTTCAAGAGTGATCCATGCTGTAGAGGAAATACACCAGGAAACAGGAAAGAAGAATACCCCTAGCCACCCTACACTGGGGTGACACTAGCATTACAAAATGGAAACAGCGGCCGGGCGCGGTGGCTCACACCTGTACTCTCAGCTCTTTGGGAGGCTGAGGTAGGCAGATCACCTGAGTTCAGGAGTTCAAGATCAGCCTGACCAACACGGTGAAACCCTGTCTCTACTAAAAACACAAAAATTAGCTGGGCGTGGTGGCGCACACCTGTAATCCCAGTTACTCAGGAAGCTGAGGCACAAGAATCACTTGAACCTGGGAGGCAGAGGTTGCAGTGAGCCGAGATCGCGCCACTGCACTCCAGCCTGGGCGACAGAGCAAGACTCTGTCTCAAAAAAAAAAAAAAAAGTAAAAATAAAAATAAAATGTAAACAGAGAATAAGATACCAAAAGAAAGAACATGAAAGATTAATTGTAACAAAAGCCTTTGTAAGCTGATACTTTCCTTCCTGGATCCTTGTCACTTACAAATGGAAAAATAGGGGGGGTAAGGGGTAGCATCAAAATGATGTTTTAAGATGGCTTCGGGTTTCAGATGTCTGACAGCCATACTCATGTACTTCAAGGAAAAAGCTCTATAAGCCATCTGGACAATGGTTTAATGTCTTTTTTTTTTTTTTTTTCCAGAGAGTTTTTAAAATACAGGAAAACGTGTGTGTTTATTTGGCTGCTCTGTGCCCGCACACGTGCAAACTGTGCTAACAGATTTTTCCATGTTTTGCTGAATTTGCCAGCTTGCCATAAACAGGTTTTCATGTCTTTTCTTAATTGGCTATAAATAGCACAAACACCCAAAAATGAAAATCAAGACAAGCTGTCCCTTCAACTGCTGCTGCCATGATGACAGCAAGCGACAATTGGCCAAATCAATACGTGGAGACTGAAGCTGTCCGGCAGAGAGCACAGGGTCCACTGCTTTTCCCATAGCATTTAAAGAAACAAGCGGAAACGGCTCTCCACACAGGACAGACACGTCCTTTGTTCTTTGAATCAATACTGCCAATGCCCAAAATACTTTCTCCATCACACTATCTATATGGAATTCAAGTTCCTTCCAATACCATGAGTAACGCCAGTGATAGACTATGTTTAGCCATAATGACCCATTAGCATTCTTTTTCCTCTAAAATGTTGAAATAATAACATTGAGTGTGCACTCACGAGGTGCCAGGCTCTGAGTTTGATCTCGTTTAGTTCTCGTTGAAGTCCTGTAAGATCAGTACCATATTCTCTCATTTTTCATAGATGAGGAAACTGAGGCATAGAAAGGCTAAGTAAGTTGTCCATGGTCACAGGTTATTTAGGAACTTTTCTCCAAACTTCAAAAGTTAACGACTGCCACTATTACAAATGGGTTTTTGTTTGTTTGTTTTTGGTTTTTTTGAGACAGGGTCTTGCTCTGATGAGGCTGGAGTGCAGTGGCGTGATGATGGTTCACTGCAGTGATTCTCGCACCTCAGCCTCTCCGGTAGCTGGGATTACAGGCATGAGCCACCACACCTGGCTAATTTTTTAATTTTTATTTTTTGTAGGGATGGGGTTTCACCATGTTGCCCAGACTGGTTCCGAACTCTGGGCTCAAGAGATCCTCCCAGGTTGGCCTCCCGAAGTGCTGGGATTACAGGTGTGAGCCACTGTGCACAGCCCCACAAATGTGACTCATACAAAGTCAGAGCAGTGAGCAGAAAGAGAACAGAGGCTTCAGTGAGTCTCCTGGCTGTTGCAACACCATATCCCCCCTCCATACCGTAATGTGTGTACACCCACCAAGCTCCTAGACGTTGAAGGCAGGCCAGCTCAGAGACGAAACAGCAGTCAAGAAAGAGAAGACGCAGACATGTGTCCTGATTTCAGCTCCAGCGTGCCTCTCTGCCCTGCAGCTGCACAGGCCGTGAGTCTGAGGCAGTGCGTTTGGTTCCTGGCAGGTAATCTTTTGGAAGACCATCCCATACAATTAGTGTTACACTTCTCAAAAAGGAAGTGTGACTTTTATAGAAAAATCGATTCCATTTGGGAGAAAGGTCTAATAAAACCACAAAAGGATAATACATTCATACAACAACAAATTAAATTCATCTGTCACAAACTGAAATCCCAAAGCCCTCTGGGCACACAGCTGCTTTTCTGAGCTGAAATTCAACTCCAGTTGAGAAACAGGTCAACTTTTCTAAAAAGATTTCTTTTTCACATGCCTTAAATAAAAATTCCTTTCCCTCACTTGTCATTTTCCAGATTTAATGGCTCTGTTGGCCTTCCTCTCATTTAGGCCATGAGTACTGACTGCATGTCTGCTACAGCCGGGACTCCAAGGGAGGCACCCTAGGGAACACAGATGACCACAGCACAGTGACACCCTCAGGGAACACACATGGGGAAGGCAAGATGATACAATCGCAGCCTTCACACAGAAAAGAACTTGGCATCCATACCCTGTCCCATTTCTAGAACACAACGATGCTGAGTCAGTAACATTTACTAAACAGCCTGCAGTGTGGAGGCAGGCACGAGGGAGCTCCATGCGGGGAAGAGCACCTTCAGAAGGGGGCATGCAAGCAATGTGGAGGCAGGAGGCGCCCCCACGCACAAGGGCCAGCCTGGGGGCCTGCAGAAATGCCCATGCATCTGGGAGGAGGGAGAGAGGACAAGATACCAAAATGCTCCAAAATGAATAGAAGCCTCCCAAGAACCTCCCCCGAAATGGGGCAGGGATTTACAAAAGACCAAACCGAGCATGCGCAGTTATCTGAGCATAGCGCCAGGAGAGCGAGCTATTGGAGGAAGAAACACGGTCCCTAGAAGCCTGAGCCTCTACTCCCAGCTCTGCGACTCATTCACCCTATGACCTTGGTGAAGGCTCTTAGCTTCTGTGAGCCACAAGAGAATCACGGGAAAACAGAAGATACGACAACTACTCTGCCTTTTTCACAGAACTGCTGAGGGAATAAAATCAGATAATGGATTTTAAAATTCTCTGTGAATTACGAAGCAAAATACAAACGTATGAAATCATTCTTACCATTAATAACAGCACTGTAAAATTAAGAGCAGAGTTAAGACCACAGCATTTTCCACCCCCCGACTCCCGAGAGAAATAGTGAGTCCAGCCGATGTATTTCGGCAACCCCAGTATCTAGGCTTCGAGAGCCTCAAGCAGCTCAGGAACTCTGACGGTATCACTCCAGCGCAGTGCTCATTAAGTTCTCCAAGACAGCCAACTGACAGAAAATACTACAGCTTTTTCAGCTGGGCTTGAAGCCCTCCAAGCTCACAGCACAGCTAAACAATGAAGAAGAGGTTTTCTGCCACTAGACTCAAAAGCTGGCTTTTGTAGATTCCCATAGAAAGAACATTCAAGGCCAAGCATGGCGGCTCACGCCTGTAATCCCAGCACTTTGGGAAGCCGAGGCGGGAGGATCACCTGTGGTCAGAAGTTCAAGAACAGCCTGGCCAATATGGCGAAGCCCCGTCTCTACTAAAATACAAAAATTAGCTGGGCATGCTGGCGGGCACCTGTAATCCCAGCTACTCGGGAGGCTGAGGCAGGAGAATCGCTTGAACTCAGGAGGCCGAGGTTGCAGTGAGCTGAGATCACGCCACTGCACTCCAGCCTGGGCGACAAGAGCGAAACTCCATCTCAAAAAAAAAAAAAGAGCATTCTTTTTTGCTGATGTTAAATTTCCTGTGCTTAATACAGAGAAATCATACAACACTGAAATCCTGAAAAACACATCATAAAAAGCATTTAGTGACTGAAAAGACATTCAAGTTAACCTGTAACAGTGAGTTCCCCTCCTCTTTCCAGCCAGCTCCACTAATGCTGTGACCCTTAACAATGCTTTCGCTAACACAGAGGGAAATTAATAGGACCGCTTACCTCTCTCAGCTGACAGCTAAAGCAGTGCTTCTCCCTGGGCTCACTAAAGATGACCTTTACCCAAAACCAGCCTGCAACGACCCCGTAAATGTTGACTAACAATTTCAAAATTCCCATGTTCTTTGTCCACTTCTAAGGAAGATGAACTGGAGCCAGGTGTCTCCAAGTCAGAACTAACAGAGGCCTTAGACATCAGATGGCCCATCCCCTTCTTTGACAACCGGGGGATCTAACGCCGAGATTATGGAAGAAAACAGCCTGTTTAGTAACAAAGCGAAAACCAAAGCCTAGTCACCCAACCTCTGGTCCAGAACTCCTGCGACAACCCAGCACCCAATGAGTCTCCCTAACCAGAAACTCCGAAATCCACAACTTTTTCAGTGCCAACGTGACGCTCAACGAAATGTTCATTGGAACAGCTCAGACTCTGGATTTTTGAATTCAGGATGCTCAACCAGCAAGTATAATACAAATACTCAAAAATCCAAAAATGTAAAAAAATCTCAGACACTTCTGGTTCCAAGCAGTTTGGATAAGGGATATTTAACCTGCATTTTTTTTTTCCCCTCTAATGAAGGAAATTAAAAACAAGGCCCAGCAAAGCCATTCAATCCATACTAAAGCCATTCAATAGTTTAATTAGTACCCATTTAAAGTTAAGTGCTACCCACGGATATTTAAAAGGATGAACACATACATGCCTATAATCCCAGAACTTTGGAAGGTCAAGGCAGGAGGATCACCTGACGTCAGGAGTTCAAGACCAGCCCGGCCAACATGGTGAAACTCCATCTCTACTAAAAACGCAAAAATTAGCCAGGCGTGGTGGCGCACGCCTGTAATCCCAGCTACTCAGGAGGCTGAGACACGAGAATTGCTTGAACCTGGGGGGAGCACGTTGCAGTGAGCCGCGATCACAGCACTGTACTCTAGCCTGGATGACAGAGCAAGACTCTGTCTCCAAAAAAAAAAAAAAAAAAAATTAATTTAAATTGTGTTTTCACATGGAGCCCATATTCCCAGAACACAAGCCCTGCTCTATGCTCCAAGGGCACACAGGGTGCCCCTTTATCTTAAAACTCACCATATTCCATGGCAGCCATTGGCACGTGTCTGTCCATCACACTAGACTTCCTGTGCACGAGGCAGGGATTATATATTATTACCTTTCTGTCCCCAATGTCTGGCCTAGAAGACACTCAGTAAATGACTACTGAACTAAGTCAGTTACTAAGACAGGTTAAACTTGTATTAACAGAATTGATATAATAAGTTTGCCAATGCAGTGTTCATACCACACAGCTTAGATCTCAACCTGCAGATTTATCTTGTGTTCTGCTAGATTATCACCTATTAACATTCAGGAGGCACCTAGTATGTGCTAGGCATTACTAATTGCTGGGGACCTAGCAGTGACAAAACAACATTCCTTGTTCAAAGAGAAGTTCTAGTATAAAGAGGAATAGAAGGAACAGGCTAGATTGATGAGAGAGCTAAGAAAAGGACAGGCTGCCGTGGGAAGCACCTGGTCTTGCCTGGATGGTACATAGTTAACGAAGTCTGAGTGCTTCGTATAGCGTAAGATCATCTCCTCCAAAGAAGCTAATGAAGCTTTGATTCCCCAGTACCACAAGTCACCACAAAGGTGCGTACAGCCACATGCTTAGTGTAGGAAGTGAAACCAAACAAACAAACAAAGCTCCAACTTCCAGAGGCAACGGTCCAATTATGAAATCCTCTGGCTACGTTCAATTGAAATTCAAGGTATTCAAGAGGCCAATATTTAAGTGATAAATTAACCCAAACACTTAAAATTAAAAGTAGTCTTTGGTTCAAGGGTATACTACCTTTTGCAAATTTATTAGCTCTTAATATTTACATTTAAATATGATGATGGTGTAATAATAACTTTACTGAGTAGTTACTATGTGTTAGGCACCAAACTAAGCACTTTACACACACATTTGCACAGTCCTGTGAGATGATAATGACCCCTTGTCATTCCATTTCATAGATGAAAGTCAGGTGTACATAAGCTAAAAACTTGCCCCAAATGACACAGCTAGTTAGCAAAACCCAGGCAGCCTGACTCCATAGGCCTTGCTTAAAAAAGTAATATTTATAAACTGTCCAGCACAGCAGTGGTACAAACAAGAGTTCAATAAATGCCTAAAGAGTACTTCATACCCAAAATCATTTCCCGCCAATCAAACTAGACTTACTCTGGTTCTGCATAACCAACTGTCAAATTATTGTTCCATGAAGAAAAGGTGGAAAGGGTAGAGATCAGAAAAGAGTGAATAACTGGTAAATATACTTCGTGGCAGGTAGTAACAGGATGTGGCATTTAGGCTATTTCCACATTTGTTTGCATAACATTTTTTTTCATGGTTCTGAAGCGCAAAGGCCATTCTAAGCTGGTGAAAGCATAAGGCATGTCTGTGATCGAGAACTCCAATTCACTGTGGATCAGTGGATCTCAACCTTTACGGTATATCAGAACCACCTGGGGGTTTTTAACAGCACTACAGCTGCCCAGGCTCCATTCCTGCAGATTCTATTTCAACTGGTCTGGAGTAAGCACGCATGCTTTTTTCACAGCCCCCCAGATGCAGCTAGGTTTGCAAACCACTGTCCAAGACGCTCTCACACTTCCGCTCAGTTCAACACACACTCACTGAGATTCTAAGCACTACAAATCGGGCTAAGACAAGTCAGGCTCCACTCCCTAATAATATTGGCAAAGAAACCAATATCAGAGATTTATTCCAGTCCAAACCAAATACATTGCCGGGTGAAAAAAATACCCTGGCATAGTTTGTCATACAAAACAACTTCCTATATCTTCCCGGTCAGTAGCGTAGGGACTGACTCTGAGCCATGAGAATTCAGAATCAGGGGAAAATGCCAGTCTGAGGTATCTGCCACACTCCTAGCACACCCCCAAAAGTGCCCAGCTACATTTCATATCCACTGTTCTAACAGGGGCCAAAATAGGGAAGAGCAGTGCAATACAGAAAACAGAGCCTGCTGGACATCAAAAGGCTGGGGAATTCCAGTCCTAGCCCTGCTGCCAATCAGTCTGGTCACTTCTCTCTGGTCCTGGTGTGGTCAACAGTTACGCAAGAGGGTAAGGCATAAAAACACAGATGTTAGGCAAGCTCCAGCATCCAAAATATAGAGACATTAAAAAAGCATTAAGGTGATATCAAGGAACGTATGCCATCAACCAGAAAAGTAACTGAAGTATTCCTTTTTCCATTCTTACGAAATCAAAAGTGGAAGCAGAAAATTGAGCAATCAGCCTACCAAGTTGACTGGGGCAACAGAATACACTCACGGATTCTGTTCACAGCAGCGGGGGTGACAGACCAAAAGGAGAACGGCAGGGCGTCCCTTTCTCCTCTGTCCACTCATGCCACCAGCACGTGAGTGCGTCCACACGCAGCGCCCAGTCTCCTGTTCCACTGACGCCAGCGTCCACTCACGGCAAGCCTACTAAGTGCCACATGTGCTATGATGCTCACTCATCTCATCACCATAGACATCCCTGCTGGAGGTGAGTATGTGACAGACGAAAATCACGGAGGCCTAGAGAGGTTGAGACCCTCATTCCCACTGCGGTGAGGCTGTGCTTGAGAGGGACCCCACGGCTGGGCCCTCCATGCCGCTCTCCTCAGTAATCACTCCCAGACCAGAGCAGTGAGGGTGAATTTTCTTCCTCTCACTATTTTCAGCCCCTTGGCTGACCCACCGTTCCCCAGAAAGCTATCGAGTTCTGGCACCTCTGAGGCCACAAAGCCATAAACGCACGGGACACACAGCCCATCTGTCAATAACGGGTCTTTTACTTGTCATGCTGGTCATTTCTAAGAGCAGATGGGTTAAGAAAGACTTGGCAAGTTACCACGAAATGACCCCTCCACTCCTTCCTGGGGGAAGGTTGACTAGTTAGCAGTCAGGCCGCCTTTCTTCCCCCACTCCCTGCATCCCTGTCCCTAAGGAGCCACAGACAATCCCACCAAATAGAGGCAGGAGACAGCCGCCTCCTTCCTACAGCTGAGTGGGGGAAGGGTCCTCTCGGGCCTTTCTAACTGCATGAAAACCAAACTGTGAGCTGTACTGACCCGGGCCTCGCCCCTGTGGCTGGCATGTACAACACAGGCGTCCAGTGGTATCATCAGGCAGAACTACGAATGTGCTTTCCATCGTTTTCATACAATGATTCCAGAACCGCTATCCACACAGCTCCACTTCTCACACATACGACGTGCTTCACGGATTACACAGCATGTTCACCATGCCCCTCATCCGCTCCTCCCAGCAGCCTTGTGTGATCCCTTCAGTATGCTTCCTCATCTCCATTTCTGAAGTTATGAAACCAAAACTTTCCCAAGAACATCCAGCTAGTGTTAGAACCAGGATATGAGGGCTTCTGATTCTAGAACCGGTATTTGTGCCACTATTCCACATGGGCCCCTCCGGGGATTTCTGCCTGATCTTAAAATGCAGACAGCAAATCCGTCTCTGTACAGTCCTGGGGTTCCCTATAGACAAGAAGTCAAACTTCTAACAGAAAGCTTATACTTATTTGGAAGGCTACCTGGGATATTTCTTTTAAGTTAGTTTGTTCATGTTTTGGAAAGATTGTTCCAATGGCAATGCAGGGCATGAAGTGTAGAAAGGATTCCATGATGAGGCAGAGAAACAATTCGGTGGCTCTCACAACGGTTCAAATGAGGCATGAGGCGCAACCAGAAAGGACAGAGGGAAAATGCATTGGAAAGAAATAAAAATGAAGTCCACTCAGACCCAGGATGGAAAAAAGGGGAGTAAACATGATGGTGGTTTCTAGTTTGAAAGACTGATGAACTCGGATGTCATTAACTACTGCAGAGTGGTATCTGGGGCCTGGGTGCACCAGTTTGTTTAACCATTCACCTGCTGAGCAGTCTCCGGGCTGTTTCCAGTTTCTAGCCTTCATAAATAATGCTGCTATGAAGAGATACATAAAGGCTTTTGTGTCAACGTAAGTCCTTATTTCTCTGGGATAACTGCCTATGAATGTGAGTGCTGCCTCCTACGGCAATTGCACGTTTAGTTTTTGAAGAAACTGTCAAGCTGTTTTCCAGAATGGCTGTACCGTCTTCCATTCCCACCAGCCAAGTGTGAGTGATCCCGTTTCCCTGCGTCCCCACCAGCATTGGTCTTGTTACTACTTTTTATTTTAGCCATTCTGACACGTGTATAGTGACATGGCTTTAGTGTGCCTTTTTCTGATGGCTCATGACGTTGAACATCTTTTCATGTGCTTACATGTTATCTGAAATGTCTCTTCAGGTCTTTTCAAAGTAGATGGTTTGGTTTCACTGTTGAATTTTGATAGTTCTTTATAAATTATAGATATGAGTCCTTTATCAGACATCTGGTTTGCAAATAGTTTCTCCCAGTCTCTAGCTCCTCTTTTCATCTTTATTTTGCATTTTACATTTTAGTCCTGATCCATTGTGAGTTAATTTTTGTACGAGGTATGAGGTTTAGATCAGAGTTCAGGTTTTTTCTATGAATAATCAGGTAGCCAGTAATTTTTTTAAGAGACAAGGTCTCAGTCTGTCACCCAGGCTGGAACGCAATGACAAGATCAAAGCTCACTGCAGCCTCGACTCCTGGGCTCAAGTTATCCTCCGGCCTCAGCCTCCTGGAGTAGCTGGGACCACAGGCAGGTGCCACCATGCCCAGTTAATTTTTTTAGTTTTTGTCGAGACAGGGTCTTGTGCCATGTTACCCAGGCTGGTCTGGAACTCCTAGGCTCAAGTCATCATCCCACTTATATGGGGCCAGGCAGTGGCACATGCCTGTAATCACAGCACTTTGGGAGGATGAAGCAAGAGAATCACTTGAACCCAGGAATTCCAGACCAGCCTGAGCAACAGAGGGAGGCCCTGTCTCTGCAAAAAATTTTAAACATTAGCTGGGCATGGTGTTGTACACCTGTGGTCCCAGCTACTTGGGAGGCTGAGGTGGGAGGATCTCTTAAGCCTATGAAGCTGAGGCTGCAGTGAGCCATGATTGCACCACTACACTCCAGCCTGGGATACAGTGAGACCCTGTCTCCAAAAAAAAAAAAAAAAAAAATGCTAGCGCATCACCCATATTAAAGACAGGTATTGTCTTTGTGAAACTTTAATTACAATTATATAATGGACACGTAAAATGTCCAGTTTGAAAGTCTGAAAAATATATAACACTAAGTATTCTTACCTTAAAATTCTGATTCCTACCTAAGATATCATATACTGTTTACATAAGTATCACAATGCCTGGACAACAACTAAAAATGTGTAAGAGGAAGAAAAATGAGCATGTATGCCTATTAATTAAGGTATATTTCCCCCTTATTACATAAAAAAGTCATCACTGCAAACCCCAGTGACTGTATCTAAAGCAAGCCTACAGTTTTACTTCTCTGTATTATAAAATGCAAGGCTAAAATTCAAATACTACACATTTCCTGAAGTCAAGGGTAGTTTACTTAAAATAAATACCTAGGGTCTATATCAAAAATATGAAAAAGCTAGCTACTTCATAGCCATTCCAATCTAAGTTCAGCTTTTTTTAATTGACACACAATTGTGTACTGTACATATGTATGGAGTACACAGTGATGTTATAATACATGTAATGTATGTGATCAGCGTAATTAGCATATCCACCATCTCAAACATTTATCATTTCTTTGTGTTGGTAACGTTCAATACCCTTCCTCCAATTATCTGGAACTACATATTCTTTTTTTTTTTTTTTTTAGGCAAAGTCTTGCTCTGTCGCCCAGACTGGAGTGCGGTGGTGCAATCTCGGCTCACTGTAACATCCGTTTCCCAGGTCAAGCTATTCCCCGTCTCATCCTCCCTGGTAGCTGGGGTTACAGGCACCCACCACCATGCCTGCTTAATTTTTGTATTTGTAGTAGAGACGAGGTTTCACCACGTTGGCCAGGCTGGTCTCAAACTCCTGACCTCACGTGATCCACCCACCTCAGCCTCCCAAAGTGCTAGGATTACAGGCATGAGCCACCGCCCCCAGCCTGAAACTATATATTCCTATTAACTATAGTCATCCTATATTATAGAACACTAGAACTTATTCCTATCCAGCTATAATTTTGTATCCTTTAACAAATTTCTCCCTATCTCCCTCTTCCCCCACCCTTCTCACCCTCTAGGATCCTCTGTTCTGCTTTCAACTTCCATGAGATCCACTCTTTTTTGCTTTCCACATAAGAGAACATGTGCTGTGTAACTTTCTGTCCCTGGCTTATTTCACATAATATCTTCCAGTTTCATCCACATTGCTGAGAATAACGGGACTTCATCCTGTGTTATGGCTGAATAGTACTCCACTGTGTATAAAGACCACATTTTCTCTATCCATCATCTGCTGTTGGACACCGAGGCTGATTCCGTATCTTGGCTATGGTGAACAGTGCTGCAGGAAACACAGAGGTGCAGATGCCCCTCCGACACTGATTTCCTTTTTGGGTATCTACACTGTAGTGGGACTGCTGGATCACACTGTAATTTCATTTGCAGTTTTCTGAGGAACCTCCATACTGTTTTCCATAGTGGGTGCCCTAGCTTACTCTTCCTCTTTTTCTTTTTTCTCTTTGAGAGAGTCTCACTGTTGCCCAGGCTGGAGTACAGTGGTGCAATCTTGGCTTGCTCACTGTAGCATCCGCTTCCCAGGTTCCAGTGGTTCTCATGCCTCGGCCTCCCGAGTAGCTGGGATTACGGGTGCCCACCACTGCCCCCGACAAATTTTTGTATTTTTCAGTAGAGATGGGATTTCACCACGTGGGCCAGGCTGGTCTTGAACTCCTGGCCTCAAGTGATCCGCCCATCTCAGCCACCCAAAAGTGCTGGGATTACAGGTGTGATCCACCGCTCCCAGCTAATTTTTGTGTTTTTAGTAGAGACGGGGTTTCACCATGTTGGCCAGGCTGGTTTCAAACTCCTGACATCAGGTGATCTGCCCGCCTCGGCCTCCCAAAGTGCTGGGATGTCAGCGTGCACCCTGTGCCCAGCCAGCTGCTCCAGTTTACACCCCCCTACAGTGTGTAAGAGCTCCTTTGTCTCCAATTCTCACCAGCACTTGTTATTTTTTGTCTTTTTGATAATACTCATCCTAACAGGTGAGATGATACCTCACTGTGGTTTTGATTTGCATTTCTCTGATTATAAGTGATACTGAGCATTTTTTTCACATATTTTTTGGCCACTTGCATGTCTTCTTTCAAGAAATGTCTGTCTGGTTGGGTGTGGTGACACAAACCTGTAAGCCCAGCACTCAGAACGCTAAGGCAGGAGGACAGCTTGAGCCTAGACCAGCCTAGGAAGCATAGCAAAACCCTAGCTCAAAAAAAAAAAAAAGAAGAAGAAGAAGAAGAAAAAAGAAATATCTGTGTCTGTTCAGCTTTTTGACCTCCAAAAATTAAGAGCCCATTTTGGAATCTGACGACCTGTCTGATTCAGAGACAATCTGTGTTTGGTTCTACTCTGCTACTTCCTATGTGACTTTGGGAAGGTCCCTTAACCACTTTGAGCTCAACTTCCCCAACATTAACCAGGAATTAGTACCACCTGCCTCTGCTGGTTAATGCTGAGGACTGAAAGGAGAACCTCCACAATGCCACTTGACAATGCCGCCTGGCGGAAGTCCCTCAATGCGGGACTGGTAGGATCATCCGAAGCTAAGCACAACTTTCCTTTCCACTGTCCCAGGCTCACTCTGCATGCGATTAGCAAGGAATAGCAAATAAAAGAAACCAAAATAATTGCTTAATTTTTAATAAGAAATTTTTAAAAAGTGGGGGTGGTGGAAAAATAGGAAGGAGAGGAGGGGAAGGAAAAGCAGCCGGTCACAAGTTCTAGTCCAGGGCTCATCCCCGGCCTCCTCACTCAGGCAATCACCAGTCCCCACCTCCTGGGGAGGGGTACTTTCTCCGCTGGCTTCACCCACGTGGAAGGCACTGCCACAGGTGTTCAGAAACCAGGAGATCGAGACCATCCTGGCTAACCCGGTGAAACCCCGTCTCTACTAAAAAAGTACAAAAAACAAGCCGGGCGAGGTAGAGGGCGCCTGTAGTCCCAGCTACTCGGGAGGTTGAGGCAGGAGAATGGCGGGAACCCGGGAGGCGGAGCTTGCAGTGAGCCGAGATCACGCCACTGCACTCCAGCCTGGGCGACAGAGCAAGACTCCGTCTAAAAAAAAAAAAAAAAAAAGAAAAAGAAACCAGGAGCACCTTGAAATGGGCAATGTGCTTTGTGTAGGAGACCTACAATTTCCCCAAAGAAACCACGGCACAAAAGTGACCCACATAGGAGGTACCAACGGCTGTAAATACTTGGTGGCAAAAACTGATGTCATATCTTCCGTACAGGAGACACACACCCAAATAAAACTTGCCAACATAGCAGAGAAAAAAAATACAGCAAACATCCAGTGCCATTCTGTTACAGAAATATTTATATCCCAAAGCCAGGGACCTCTCTGGAACACTGTCTTTATTTCCACGTTTCATGGAAGATGTTTGAGTGCACTCACGTGTGTCTCAACAAACTTCCAGCCCCTGCTCTAAACCCTGTGGCTCCTCAGCAAAACCCAAAAACAAGTATCAGTTTTCCTTCCAAATGGGAAATTTCCTGACCTAGCGAAACCAGCATCAAATCCACTTACTATGAGATAGCTGATTACAGGCGAAGCCCTCTAGTCCCAGGATGACTCCCCTCCTGCAGGAGCGGGAAGGATGGGCATAGCACTGGCCTGCCAGACCACATCTCCAGGCAGTTTGAAACCATGGCTGCTCAGGTGAGCCATGATAAAAATCAAAACCAAGTATCTCTGAAAAGTGTACATGTCAAGAACCAGACCTCGGACCAGACTCAGCAGAAATGGATGTTGCAAGGTTTGTTCAGAGACCTCCTCTCCATGCCCCCTCTCCCCAGGACCTCCCTCCTTGCACTAGGGGCCCAAGGCCAATGGACCGCTCCCTTTACCTCTAGCCCAGTGCATTTTCAGGAACAGCTCCCGGACTGTACCAGACCCTGAAATGTATTCACTGAATGTACTATTTCTCAAAATGATCGTAAATCACCTAACTATAACAACAATTGTTTTAAAAGCGTTCTCTCTCTCTCTCTCAGGAATCGTGCCATGAGTCTGAGCAAGCAGCTTTGCTTCTCTCTACTGCAATTCTATCATTTGCACAATGTTAACAATTACTGTGTTCACCCATAGCATTGTTGTAAAAAGCCTTAAGACCCACTTCATGTAGCCTGCCTGGAGCACAGACCCTGTCACATGGTAAATGCCCACTGAAGGTGAGTTATCTGTAGCTATTATGACCTAGCACTCTAGCGAACAAAAGGAGTCGATCAGGTCTCCTTGTATCACCATGAAAGGATGTCCATGTAGACTGTGCAGTGGGAGTGCGAGGACTCAATGTTTATCAGGTACTATTTTGTTTTTTACAAAGTGTACATATATATTTGTAGGTACACTGGAGAAGATCTGGAAGGAAATACACCCAGTGTTAATAGTGACTACCCCAAAGACACATTCATCCAAACACACAACAGAAAAACACTCTCTTTCTGTCTTCCATGTCATTTGAACTATTTTCATTTCTTTTTTTTTTTTTTTTTTGAGATAGAGTCTCACTCTGTCGCCCAGGCTGGAGTGCAGCGGCACGATCTCGGCTCACTGCAAGCTCCGCCTCCCGGGTTCTCGCCATTCTCCTGCCCCAGCCTCCCCAGTAGCTGGGACTACGGGCGTCTGCCACCACACCCGGCTAACTTTTTGTATTTTTAGTAGAGACAGGTTTTCACGGTGTTAGCCAGGTTGGTCTCGATCTCCTGATCTTGTGATCTGCCGATCTCGGCCTCCCCATTTGAACTGTTTTCAATGAGCATCTATGGCTTTTGTAAAGTTTTTGAAAGGAATTTATTGCAGTTTTTCTGGAGAAACAAGCAGGAGCATGAAGAAGGTGGAAACAGAAGGTAAAATGGAATGGGCCTCAGAGTCCAGGCCAGGCTCAGCATGTACACAAACCACGCACCTCTCACTACAACTCAACACGAGCTCTCTCTTCTCTGGGTCCAATGGCCCAAGACTTAGAGATACAATGTTTATTGTGATCACATCAATCACAGCTAGGAGCTTGGAACCACCCTTCCAAACTCCTCTGGTTCTGTGCACCTGCCGGGGGCTGTTAGCTTTCCTCCTGTGTCTCTGACTGGACTGTAATCCCCTAGTGGGGAAATGCACCCTGACACTTAGCCATCATGCCCACAACACTCAGCACCGCATAGAGACCAGGGCAGTGATGCCCACTCGGACTGTCATTCTACTTATAAAGCAAAGGAACAGGGGACAGGTGGGACTCGTCTTTGGTAGCTCACCAGCTGTTGCTTGAACCAGAACAAAGCCAGGTCTCCTGATGCCCAGAAAAGAGCTAGTGCCTGTCCCACTAGAAATGTGGTGAAAATGTTTTGCTTGCTGTGAAAAGATGAACTACTGGAGAAGATGGGTGCAACTTCTCGTGGAGCCGCTCAGCCCAGATCACCAGGAAACAGGGCTGCCGGATGAGACACTAAGCCCGTCCCCCGGAAAGGGAATCTGGCTGGGCAGTGGAGGGAAATTCACACAGGTTACCCTGGCCCAACGGCAGCAACAACATGAACAAAACAAAAAATACCTGACTGGAAAGCCGTAGCCTGGCTAGCAAATTCGAAACGGAGCCACAATCCTAGCAGCACGCATCACTGCAACACAGAGCTTCAGTCAGTGTGCGCACACTTTAAGTAGAAATGTAAAATGTCCATGTTTTTGGAACAAGGGGGCTATTTGTGTGTGTGTGTGATGTGCTGTTTTATATGGCTGAATGAAACCTGTGTTTTCATTAAACAGGTCCCAAACAAACGTTTAGTAGAATCTAAGAAATGACATTTCTGAGCTGATTGAGTTCTTATCAGAACATATGAATTTCCAGCCCTCAGTACTATAAACAAGCCATGTGCAAAAGAGCTTTGGGATTTTCTGTTTTATATCACTGAATGAAACCTGTGGATTTTTTATTCTTTTTTTTTTAATTTTTAAGTTCTGGGGTGGATGTGCAGGTTTGTTACATAGATAAATGTGTGCCATGGTGGTCTGCCGCACCTATCAACCCATCACCTAAGTATTGAGCCCAGCGTGCATTAGCTGTTTTTCCTAATGCTCTCCCTCCCCTCACCTCACCCCCAACAGGCCCCAGAGTGTACTGTTCCCCTCCCTGTGTCCATGTGTTCTCACTGTTCAGCTCCCACTTATGAAAGTTTGGTTTTCCGTTTCTGCCTTAGTTTGCTGAGGATAATGGCTTCCAGCTCCATCCAGGTCCCTGCAAAGGACATGATCGTGTTCCTTTTGACGGCTGCATAGTATTCCATGGTGTATATGTACCACATTTTCTTTATCCAGTCTATCATTGACGGGCATTCGCGTTGATTCCCTGTCTTTGCTACTGTGAATAGTGCTGCAATGAACATACACATGCATGTATCTTTGTAACGTAATGACTTATGTTTCTTTGGGTATATACCTGGTAATGGGATTGTTGAGTCAAATGGTATTTCTGGTTCTAGATCTTTGAGGAATCGCCACACTCTCTTCCACAATGGTTGAACTAACTTACATTCCCATCAACAGTATTTGAATTTGGCTATTTTGAATTGAATGGTGTTAATCCCTAGATCATTAATATATTGATATACGCACACAATTCATATTCAACCCATATACTCTATTTGGAAAGTTTAACAATATCCAAATTATTATGTGCAAACTTTCTGGATAAAATTTGTAACTTGTAATGCAAAGGACCATATTTGGGGTCGTCTTCTGGTGACGACTAAACCTAGTGGCCTTACGGGCAGTGTTTAATGCTATAACTGTAATAAATGAAAGAAGGAAAGATTATTATCAAGGAAGAGAGCTAACTGCTAAACTACACTTGCTTCCCCAAACAATCTTCAAAGTCATACGCAAAATATCATTAACTAAACACAAAAGACATTCGCAAGGTCAAAGGGTTACTAACAAAGCTACCAACCTTTCTCTTACCAAAGAAACTGCAATTCCCTAAAAGACAAATAGCCTGGACTTCTCTCTTAGAATCTCTATTTTGAAAGGTTTGAAAAGTCGAAAGATAATTTAGATATGTTTGAGATTAAAAAACAGAAATGTGTATTGTTTCATAATCTACACTGTGTTTACAGGTCTGTCCTAGACTCTCAAGAAAAAAATTCTCTAAATCTGAAAAGTATCTTCTACAGAAAAGGTTTATAGTCTAGGAGACGGATTAAATAGTGCATAATTACAGTATTAACTTATCAAAAGCTAAATATATAAAATATTATATTTTTTGTAGGTATACCTATATATCCATAAATATATATATACATTTTTTTTAACACCACTTTGCCTCCAAAGAAAATGCATTTTGAAATTAGAAGGCTAAATTCAGGTCCTGAGTGAACCACACATCCCATGAGACCAGGCAGATCACCTATCTAATCTCTCTCATCTTCAGTTTCCTACCCTATAAAATGAGAGCAAAACTTTTTTCTTTTTTTTTTCTTTTTGAGATGGAGTCTTGCTCTGTTGCCCAGGGTAGAGTGCAGTGGTGCACTCTCGGCTCACTGCAGCCTCTGCCTCCCGGGTTCCAGCAATTCTCCTGCCTCAGCCTCCTGGGTAGCTGGGATTGTAGGCGTGTGCCACCACGCCCGGCTAACTTTTGTATTTTCAGCAGAGACAGGGGTTTCACCATGTTGGCCAGGCTGATCTCAAACTCCTGATCTTAGGTGATCTGCCCGCCTCAGCCTCTCAGAGCGCTGGCATTACAGGCATGAGCCACTGCACCTGATCACTTTTTTTTAACCTATCTATAAGATTGACAAACAAAACATCTGAGAAGAAACTATTGGCAAGGAAATAGAAATAGGCGCCCTTACATACTGACAGTGAGACAATGGTATGGCCCTAACGGAAGGGAATCCAGCAACACCCATCAACATTTAAAATGCACAGAACCCTGGATCCCACAATTCCATTTCTAGCAATGCATCCTATGAACATATCCATGCAAACATGCAAGAATTATGTACAACTCAGCATTGATTAATCCAAACGGTTGGGAACAACCTAAATACTTACCAGTGGGGAACTGGTGGAGAAGAGTATTTATTTTACGCCAACATCTGTGTTTTTAAAAAGAAGACACATAGGCTGGGCGCAGTGGCTCACGCCTGTAATCCCAGCACTTTGAGAGGCTGAGGCAGGTGGATCACGAGGCCAGGATATCAAGACCATCCTGGCCAACATGGGGAAATCCCGTCTCTACCAAAAATATAAAAATTATCTGGGCGTGGTGGCGCATGCCTGTAGTCCCAGCTACTCGGGAGGTTGAGGCAGGAGAATCGCTTGAACCCGGGAGGCGGAGGTTGCAGTGAGCTGAGATGACACCAGCCTGGTGACAGAGCAAGACTCCGTCTTGGGAAAAAAAAAAAAAAACTGGCAACAGTGGTCACAGGGCAGTGATGGGAGTCAGACTGCCTTTCACTCTCCAAGACCTTTTGAATGTCACTCATATTACATATTCAAAATATATGACTACAGCAAATATTTTCAAAGTAACTATGAAAAACTGGGGGAATAATAACATCTAACACACAGGACTGCTGTATAATTAAAGGAGGAAAAACATTAAGCACTATCAGAGTTCAAAGGAAGAAAGATTAATTCTAGCTTGGATGTCAGAGCGGGGATCATGTAAAGGAAGTGAGTATTTCAAGTCTTGAAGGATGGAGAAGATTTAAAGAGGCAGAAATGTGGAGATGATGTCCCAGATGGAGATAAGAATATAGGCGAAGAAGATGAAGAGATGACAAGGTCCAAATTCTAAGTGCAGCTCTCAGGTTGGGCTTCAGAACAGGGCTTAGGCAACAAGCTGGAGTGCAAGGCTGATGGCGGGAATGGAAACACTGAAACCCAAACTTGCATATCACGCCCTGATCATGAGTCTTGAATGCCAAGCCAGGGAACCCGTCCTTGATCTTAACAATGAAAAATCACTGGGCCGGTGCAGCGGTTCATGCCTGTAATCCCAGTGCTTTCAGAGGCTGAGGCGAGAGGACTGCTTGAGGCCAGGAGTTTGAAACTACTCTGGACAACACAGCAAGACCCTGTCCTTACAAAAAATTTTAAAATTAGCTAGGCAGGGTAGCACACCTGTAGTCCCAGCTACTCAGGAGGCTGAGGCGGGAAGATCACTTGAGCCCAGGAATTTAGGGTTACCGTGAGCTGTGATGGCACGCCTGCATTCCAGCCTGAGCAACAGAGCAAGGGCATGTCTCAAAAATCAAATAAAATGAAATAAAATCAGTAAAGGTTTGTATAGACATGAAGTATAAAATCATACCATATATGATTTAATCCAGATATATAATATAAATTAGAGGGGGAAAAGAGAAATTAGGAAGCTATTATAAGAAGACAAGACTCAACTGATACATGAGCAAAGGCTCTGGGCTCACAGCGCTATCTTTATATAAAAGAATGGACTACCACATTAATTTTCATGGCATCACCAACTTAAATACAGGCTATAGTATTCTGGAACCAACTCTGTATCAGTCAGCTCACATGTCCATAATACCATAGGCAAATAACATAAAAAATACCATAGGCTGTGTGATTTAAACATTAGTTTCTTTCTCACAGCTCTGGAGGCTGGAAGTCTAAGATCAAGGTGTTGGCCAACTCAGTTCTGGGACAGGGACCTCTTCCTGGCTTGAAGGCAGCCACCTTTCTTCTTGTTTCCTCACACCAGGGCAGTAGGAGCTCTCTGCTTTCTCCTCTTCTTTTCTTTCTTTCTTTTTTTTTTTTTTTTTTTTTTTTTTTTTTTTTTTTTGAGACAGAGCCTCCCTCTGTCACCAGGCTGGAGTGCAGTGGCACAATCTCGGCTCACTGCAACCTCTGACTCCCTGGTTCAAGCAACTCTCCTGCCTCAGCCTCCCGAGTAGCTGAGATTACAGGCACGTGCTACCAGCCCAACTAATTTTTGTATTTTTAGTAGAAACAGGGTTTCAGGATGGTCTCAATCTCCTGACCTCGTGATCTGCCCACCTCAGCCTCCCAAAGTGCTGGGATTACAGGTGTGAGCCACCACACCCAGCCTGGTTTCTCTTCTCCTAAGGGCACTAATCCTGTCAGACCAGGGCCCATGCCCATGACCTCATCTAACCCTAATTACCTCCCAAAGGTCCTACCCCCTAATACCATCACACTGGCAGTTAGGGCTCCAGTACAAGAATCTGGGGGAGACATAAACATTCAGTTTATAACAATGTCTTTTCAATTCTGTTGAAAAAAACAACCAAATGAGTAGGAGAAGACGTACCTTGTATGTAAACAGGTCAGTATTTTTTATATTTCTGCTAACACATTAAGGTCAATTTAAAATGTCTGATAAGAAGAGTCAGAAGCAGAGATAAATGAAAGTTAGTTACTCTGCATTTTAGGCCCACATTGAGCTGTCTTTCAATGACCTTGTGGCAGAAAGAACGCTGCTTTCTATTCCTGGTTTTGCCACCAAAAAAGCTGGAACATTTCCCTGTATTTCCGTTTATCTCTAAAATCACTGGGCTGACCCTTCCATTCACAAATTCCACAGACAACTTCCTACCAACAGAGGCTACACAAATAAACTACACTGACGAGGGGGAAAGCTAACACTAGCAAACAATGAGATGCACACAAGACAAGACGTATAGAGAACTGGATCAACCCCAAACTGGTGGACGATGAGCCGGCGGTGGATAAAAACACATTCCCTAATGATGGACAGAGAGGCAATGGCGCCGAAATAGTATTGTTGAAGATTTCCTACTTTAAATCTTCAAGATAAATGGCCCAATTGTTTATATTCATTCTGATTAAATGTGAACGTGAAAACTTCCTCCAGGGGACACAGACATCTAAAAAGTTCCCAATGTATCCAATTTGTCGTTTGATATTTTTACTGACAAGAAAAATGAAGGACTGAATATACAAACAGACCATGCGTGATCATATGTATAAAGACAGACCTCAGACCACAACCGGTAGCTGCCCACCCAGGAAACCAATCCCCTATCTACAGTCAACAGCCAGGAGGCCAGCCAGGCTAGCACATCAGACCGGAAGCCAGACTGCTCTCTCTCCACAACCCAGAAACTAAACCACAACTCTGCCCCACGTGGCCAGGACTTGACTCAAAACTAACAGCCACCCTAATTTTGGCACCTGTTTCCCAGTTAGGATCATTCAGAGAAAGCCAAACATGCCCCTAACCAATCACATAGGACACCCCGCTTCTGCACAGCCGCCTCCAGCCCCCACAACAGCCTCCAACGGGAGCTGTTCTTTTCCATCCTGAAGCTTCCCCGCTCCTCATCCACCACTCACTTGTACGTGAGTCTCTGCCACACGCAAGTGACAGCACCCACTCCTTTGCCACAGTAGCTCTGAGAAAGTCGCCTCTGCCTGTTCTCATGTGGGCGGTCTTCCTTTATTTCCCCCAAACAGTAAGTCTTAAATGAGGGGCTTCTCTCTATATGGCCAAGCTATACAATTCAGAAGCCCAGCATGGCAGATTCCAAGCCTGGAAAGACCATACACCCCTCAGGTCCTCTTTCCACAAAACACAGCTTCCTGAGTTCTTCAGTCCCTCCCCACCAACCAGGGAAGGAACCACATGTTATGGAAAGATCAAGGGCCTTGAAGTCAAACTTCTGAGTTCATTAAGTACTTCATCTTTCCACTTAAGAAATTACGTGGCCTTGGCCAGGCATGGTGGCTCACGTCTGTAATCCCAGCACTTTGGGAGGCCAAGTCGGGTGGATCACCTGAGGTTGGGAGTTCAAGACCAGCCTGACCAACATCAAAAAACCCCGTCCCTACTAAAAATACAAAAAAATCCGGGTGTGGTGATGCATGCCTGTCATCCCAGCTACTCGGGAGGCTGAGGCAGGAGAATCGCTTGAACCTGGGAAGCAGAGGTTGTGGTGAGCCGAGATCGCGCCATTGCACTCCAGCCTGGGCAACAAGAGCGAAACTCTCTCAAAAAAAAGAAAAGAAAAGAAAAGAAAAGAAATGACATGACCTTGAACAATTTTCTTAACTTCTCTAAACCTCTATCTTCAGCTTCAACAAAATAATTTTACCTCCAAGATTGCATTAAATGGAATCCCATATGTAAAACAGTTGACAAATATTAGGGGCCCAACAGCTGTGCACTCCTACTGCCGCCCCACTTTACCCCAAGGGAGAAGCGCAAGATGTCCAGAAAAAGCCTGTTGATCCCTACACCTCAGCATCCTGTGTTCACACAAGGCGCAGTGGCATCCAGACTTAGCGGGGTCACCCAAATACAAGACATGTTTTGATTTTTCAACTTAGGTACACATGGCTTCTAACGTTCGCCATATATGATCCATAATTTAGAAGAGATTTTCCTGCACTACCCCACGGTTCTATTTTAGCAGACTTAGATGTGCCATAATAGCTCACTCTCTTAAGCCCTCTTCAGTATCAAAAACAAAACTTTAACCTGTAACACAGTTATCAGCAGTGAAAGTGGAAAAGGTACCTATGAGTCAAAACGACCCTCTGCCCCGCCCCGCCCTGCCCTACAAAAAGCGGTTCAGGAGTATTTTTGGGCTGCTTATGAGAATGCTGTCTGTATTCCCAGGGACAGACAAACGCCTACCCTGGTTAGAAGCTGCGCTGCTCAGCCTCCAGGGTAGAAAGCTCCCCACACCCTCTACCCAAGGAGAAGAGAAGCAAATGCTCCAGGACGTGGACTGTTTAGTGTGGTTTCTGCAGTCCAGGTCACCGCCATGGGTGAAGCTCTTCCTTCCTTCTTTTCCACCCAACTGGCCAAGGTCCTACGGCTGCTGTAGGGCCTCTTCCCTAGGATGAGTCAGCCCAGCCATTCCCCTTCCCCTTCCTTCCTTTTCTTTTTTTTGAGACGGAGTCTCGCTCTGTCACCTAGGCTGGAGTGCCGTGGTGTAATCTTAGCTCACTGCCACCTCCGCCTTCAGGGTTCAAGCAATTCTCCTGCCTCAGCCCCCCAAGTACCTGGGATTACAGGCGCCCGCCACCACGCCCAGCTAATTTTTATATTTTTAATAGAGATGGAGTTTCAACTTGTTCACCAGGCTGCTCTCGAACTCTCGACCTCAGTTGATCCACCTGCCTCAGCCTCCCAAAGTGCTGGGATTACAGGCGTGAGCCACCGCGTCTGGCCCAGTTAGCCCAGCCATCCTGACTTTTTGTTCTGGCAAAATTACTCTCTTCCACATCTACCTTCCAAGTAGCTAAATCAGAGATCTGGCCTTGGGGCAGGCTTGAAGAATCCCTGTTTTAGTCCTCAAGAGGTCCTACCAGGGTCTGGGACAATTCCAAGGCTTGTGTTCTTAAAGAGGAAAGAAACCTCACATACACGGCTCTCGCAGAGCTCAGGCGAGCCCGTATCAGAGGCAAGGCTTGGGAGGCGGCCCTAAGGTTTGGGTGTGCCGTCTATGATAACAGCTAAGAGATCTGAAGCCAGCTGTCTGGGTTCAAACCTCAATTCCAACAGCACTGGCTGTGTGATGTTAGACGACATCCCCAGCCTCTTTGTGGTTCAGTTTCCTCACTGTAAAAGGGCCACAATAATAGAGCTGCTCTAAAAATTAAGTGAATTAGTGCATATAAGGTATTCAGAACAATGCTTGGCACATGGGGGAGTTCAATAGACACGTATTGAACAGAGTAACTTAGCAATTAGTAAATATACTCATGCAGGCCAGGCGCGGTGGCTCACGCCTGTAATTCCAAAACTTTGGGAGGCCGAGGCGAGAGGACCACTTGAGCCCAGGAGTTTGAGACCAGTATGGGCAACACAGCAATATTCCATCTCTAAAAACGTGTTTGTGTAACATATATGTATATATACACTCATATATTCACTGTGTATTTATAATATACAAAATAGCTGGAATACAGACTTAACTATTCACAATGGTTACTTCTAGAGAGGGGGAATGCAAATTTCAGCTTTTTACCCCACACATATATTCTTGTATCATCTGAAATATTTAAGCAAATTGTAGGTATATATTTGCCCCAAAACACATAGCAGAACAAAGTGGTTTTGATTCAAAAATCTTCAAATCATGATGGAATTGTCCTGTGAAAGTAAAGTTATAGAGACGAAAAGTCTCCCTCCAGCCCAAATGCTCTTTCATATGACCTATATTACACACAGCAATGCAGACGCCCCAATCGTTTCCCCACTGTCGTAAGAATTTTTCAGTGAACTGTATTCCCCCTTACAAACTAGATGACAGTTAAGAGTTACTAGGCAAGAACGTGGATCAGTTCTGCTTTTTCAAAGCCCAATGTTCCTCACATAATAGCAATGCATTCTTCAACCGGTCCACTGCGCCCAACACCTGAGCTCTCTATTGTACACAACTCAACGTGGCCTGGGAGAAAGCAGGTGCAGATTTCACTTACTCAGTAACAACACATCCCGCCTGATTCCTCTGCTGGGCTAGTTCTCAAGTCATCTTTTTCCAAGCTCTTTCATTCGGCTCTACCACACGTACCTAGGCTGAGTAAAATACTTGACCAGGTTTTTTTTGAGATGGAGTTTCACTCTGTCACCTAGGCTGGAGCGCAGTGACGCCATCTCAGCTCACTGCAACCTCCGCCTCCCAGGTTCAAGCGATTCTCCTGCTTCGGCCTCCCAGGTAGCTGGGACTACAGGCGTGCACCACCACACCCAGCTAATTTTTGTACTTTTAGTAAAGATGGGGTTTCACCATGTTGGCCAGGCTGGTCTCAAATTCCTGACCTCATGATCCGCCTGCCTCGGCCTCCCAAAGTGCTGGGATTACAGGCGTGAGTCACCTCGCCAGGCCTACTTTACCAGTTTTATTCGTGAATGAAACCTGTTATTACTATCAATAATGTCAATCAGTGCCATTTCATTCACCGTATGCCACACACGTACAAAACACTTCATACTCGCTCCACCTGTCTGCTCTTCTGCGATGGCCACAGTGTTCCCCATCTTACATGAGAGGCACAGACAAAGACAATGACTTCTCCAAGGTTCTGTAATTCACAATCAGTGGCAGAACCAACATGACCAACCACGTCTGGCCAAGGGTACCACCTGGTTGCTGCCCCTAAGGCTCAATGGGCAAGTAACAGATCACTCCGATGGCAGAGGCTTCAGAAATGCCCTCCGCCATGGTACAATGGACGGTTCGCTCTCAGGAGGGGAGGCGGGGTGGGAATCAGCACACAGTTCTGCTAGGTTTCTCATGCAGGGCACAGACTATGTATTTTGTGCCTTGCTTTGCAGGTGAAATGTCTCCTGCCCCCTGTACAACAGCTTTCTTTGTCCTCTCCGCATAAAAGTACAACTGAGTTCCTCAGGGGAAGGCAGTGATCACTGCCCTGTGCCACACCTGACTGATGTCCCAACAGGTGGACACACAGGCTCTTCTCTTATGGCCCGGGCTGCCCCCATCTGCTAAGCATCGAAAACTACACACAGGATTTGCAGAACATGAATGGCATGGAGGTGACTGCTTTATCTCTGTTGAAAACTTACTGCACTGTCCTAAAAAAGGGAATTCAGGAAAAGCTGAACATTTGAGGCTGGCTGGCTGTAATCTTCAGCTGCTGAGAAAGCCTCAGCTGCTCGGTTCCACTGTGGAAATCCAACTCCTCCCTCAAAGTCCAACTCAAGTACACCTCCTCTGTGGTGCCTGCCCCTTCCTCCCTTTCACAAGCACGTGCTCCCTCTGCAGTCCCAGAGCATTCTATCGCCACCTCTGGAGCCACACTGTCCCAGCCTGCAGCCAGCTCAGTGCACAGCTGCCTCTCCCTGTGTGCACCTGCAGGCCCCACCTGGGCTGGAAGGCTGCCTCCTTCTCCTCCACACAGAGGCAGCACTTAGGAACTACTGAATGAGGGAGGGAGTGGATGAGGAAGATCAGCCAAGGGCCACAGGGAGTGGCGGGCAGCTCCCAGCAGGAACAGCCCCTGCCCTGCCAATCCGGAGGTGCTGGCTGTGTTCTCAGCAGGGCCGCTAAAAGCTCCGTTATAACAGCTCTAGGCCACAACGGTCAACTTGGTGTCAGGCCCTAGAGACACCAAAAATCCTAACAAATAAAGAGGCCGCGTATGCAGCATGCTGGTTAAAAGCACAGGCTTCGGAGTGAGAGCTTGAATTCCACTTATTATGTGACCTTGAGCAAGTTACTCAATGCATCAGTCTCATTTTGTCACCGGCAAAATGAGGACATTATCTGCCACACAGTGTTGCTGAAAAAGTAAGAGAGGTGACAGACGCAAAGTGCTTGGCACTTACTCTTACTGGTTTATTACAAAGAAGAGAACACAGGAACAGCCAAATGCAAGAGACACAGAGGGCACACCACGGGGCAGAGAGGTCGGGGCTCCCATGCTGTCCCTGGAAGTGCCACCTCCCCAGCACCAAATGAGTTCACCAAACCAGAAGCTTTCCAAACCCAGTATTTAGAGGGTTTTATGGAGTTTTCATAACATAGACATGATTAAGTCATTGGCCACCCGTGACTAGCTCAGTCTCCAGCCTGTCTCGTCTCCCCTCCCAGAGGTAGGGGTGAGGCTGATATGTCCTACTCTTTACTCATGACTCATCTTTCTGGCAACCAGCCCTAATCCTGAACCTGTCTAGGGGCCCGAAGCCACCTGTCATCTCATCATCGTACAAAAGACACTCCTATCACCCCAGAGATTCCAAAAGACTTAGAAGCTCTTGTGTCAGGTATTGAAACCTAAGACCAAATCTTATAACCAATGATGTTCCTATCACTCAGGAAATTACAAGGGTTTTAGAAGCTCTGGGCCAAAAACCAGGAAGAATACTAAATACATACACTATTGTACTATGTAGCCCACTATCACAATAATTTTTTTTTGAGACAGAGTCTACCTCTGTTGCCCAGGTTGGAGTGCAGTGGTGCGATCTCAGCTCACTGCAACCTCCACCTCGCAGGTTCAAGCAATCCTTGTGCCTCACCCTCCTGAGTAGCTGGGACTACAGGTGTGCAACACTACAACTGACTAATTTTTGTATTTTTTAGTAGAGATGGGGTTTCACTGTGTTGGCCAGGCTGGCCTTCAACTCCTGGCCTCAAGTGATCTGCCCGCCTCGGCCTCCAAAAATCTGGGATAAGTCACGAGCCACCATGCCTGGCCTCACTATCACAATAATTATACTGAGAGGATGGGGGAGAAAAACGTGGGCAACAGGAGGAGGGGGGAGGGTAAGCAACCTGAATCCTTGTCTTCCACAGTAGGACATCTCCCTGTCTTTCACACAATCTAAAAGAACGAGCTAAAACATAAACACAGTAACCTCCAAGGAGCAGGGATCAGGGCGGAGAAGGGTAAAGTAGGGGATTGCTGGGTTTTGTTCTAAGCCTTGTTAATTTCTGACTCTTGGAGCTGTATGCCTGTACACCTTTGCTAAAAATGAGTATTTACCTGTAATCCCAGCACTTTGGGAAGCCAAGGTGGGCGGATCACGAGGTCAGGAGATCGAGAGCATCCTGGCTAACACGGTGAAACCCCATCTCTACTAAAAATACAAAATATTAGCCGGCCGTGGTGGCGGGCACCTGTAGTCCCAGCTACTCAGGAGGCTGAGGCAGAAGAATGGTGTGCACCCGGGAGGCAGAGCTTGCAGTGAGCCGAGACCACGCCACTGCACTCCAGCCTGGGTGACAGAGCGAGACTCCGTCTCAAAAAAAAAAAAAAAAGACTATTTAATTTTTAAACAAAATCTGATACTTGACCAACAATAATAGTATATTAAGTGATATGGTTTTTTGTTTTTTTTTTTGTTTAAGAGAGGGTCTTGCTCTGTTGCCCAGGCTAGAGTGCCGTGGTGTAATTCTAACCTACTACAGCCTCAAATTATTGGGATCAGGTGATCAACCTCCCAAGCAGCTAGAACCACAGGTGTGCACCACCACGCCCAGCATTTTTTTTTTTTTTTGGTAGAGGTGGAGGTCTCGCTATGTTGCTGGTCTTAAACTCCTGACCTCAGTGGATCCTACTGCCTCAGCCTCCCTAGGTGCTGGGATTACAGGTGTGAGCCACCACACCAGGCCCAAGTGGTGTATTCTAAAATTTTTTTGGAATCCAACCACTTTGAAAACGTATGGAGAGCTATAAATCATCTCCCCATAAACACACCTGGATGCATATACACAAAATTGTTGCACAGGATTTTGGGGACTTCACAAATTTCTGAAAGCCAGGTTAAACACCTTAGGGTTATAGATTCTGGTTTCTTTTTTTTTTTTTTTTTTTGAGACAGAGTCTCGCTTTGTCATCCAGGCTGGAGTGCAGTGGCGTGATACCAGCTCACTGCAAGCTCCGCCTCCCGGGTTCATGCCCTTCTCCTGCCTCAGCCTCCTGAGTAGCTGGGACTATAGGCGCCCGCCACCATGCCCAGCTAATTTTTTGTATTTTTAGTAGAGGCAGGGTTTCACCATAGCCAGGATGGTCTCAATCTCCTGACCTCGTGATCTGCCCTCATCGGCCTCCCAAAGTCTGGGATTACAGGCGTAAGCCACCGCACCTGGCCCTAGATTCTGGTTTATTAAAGGAAATATATTTCAAGTCAGAGCTTGTCATTTATTGCACAGGAAAATAAAAACTTTGTTAAAAAAAATCAAAAACACCCACATGATAAAATGAGGTCCTGCTTGGTTTTAAACTACTTGGTGACCACCATCAGTTGTTTCCTCGACCACGGGATGCACCTAATTCCTAACTATGAATAAAGGTACAAACACTGTTTATTGGGCTTTTGGCTTCAGCCTTGAAACAATCAGATTCTCTCAAACTCAGGAATGTGAATTGCTGTTGGGTTGATGCAGCTGTTTCCATTCTAGAAATGGACCTGGAAACATGTACTTTTCACCCATGAAGAGTCCTTTGTGTAAAACTTGAAAAGGCAAGGTCCCAAATTCCCATATGGGTGTTTCTTCCAGTAGAGGAATGACTCTAATGACTTCTTAGCAAAACTTACATAATCAGGGCAGGCCATCAAAATACTCCAAAACACAAAGTTTAGCTCCGTTTCTGACAGACCTGTCTCCACTGCTTTCAATCTCACCAACAGCCTCACATCAAGTCAGAGGAACAGTTTTTTCACTTAAGAAGGATCTTCATGGCTGGGTGTGGTGGCTCACGCCTGTAATCCCAGCACTCTGGGAGGCCAAGGTGGGCGGATCACAAGGTCAGGAGTTTGTGACCAGCCTGGCCAACATAGTGAAACCCCGTCTCTACTAAAAATACAAAAATTAGCCAGGCTTGGTGGCACGTGCCTGTAGTCCCAGCTACTCAGGAGGCTGAGGCAGGAGAACTGCTTGAACCCGGGAGGTGGAAGTTGTGGTGAGCCGAGATCGCGCCACTGCACTCCAGCCCAGGCAACAGAATGAGACTCCGTCTCAAAAAAAAAAAAAGAGGGATCTTCATGTTCCTGCCAATTTGCAAAAATAAAAAATTGGTATCTGTTAACCAGAGGCAATGAAAAGCACCTCCCAGGCTGCTGTAGTAAGTGGATCGGTAACTGTGGTGGGAGATTCCAACCCCCGAGACCTGTGACTATGTCACGCAGCAAAAGGGCTTTGCCACAGGACTTAGGAGGAGTATCCTGGGCTATCCAGCGAGGTCCAATCTAATCCCATGAGCCTCTAAGAGCATAGAACTGGCCAGGCGCGGTGGCTCACGCCTGTAATCTCCGCACTTTGGGAGGCCAAGGCCGGCAGATCACGAGATCAAGAGATGGAGACCATCCTGGCTAAAATGGTGAAACCCCATCTCTACTAAAAATACAAAAATTAGTCAGGTGTCGTGGCGGGCACCTGTAGTCCCAGCTACTCAGGAGACTGAAGCAGGAGAATCACTTGAACCTGGGAGGTGGAGGCTGCAGTGAGCTGAGATCACGCCACTGCACTCCAGCCTGAGCAACAGTGTGAGACTCTATCTCAAAAAAATATTTTAAAAAGGGCATAGAACTTTCTCTGAGTGGAAAAAGAGAAATGCACACAGGGGAACTGGAGAGCCTGACCAGGTCCCTGGCCGAGCTAGCCCTGAGCTGATGGGACCACGTGCAAAGACCAGATAGAGGCCTCAGGAGCTGAGGGCAGCCCCCAACAGATGGCCAGCAAGGGAACAGACACCTCAGTCCTGCAACCACAAGGAACTATATTTGGCCAAAAGTGCTTGGAAACAATTCTCCAGTGAGGAATGCAGCCCAGCCCACATGGTGATTTTTGCCCAGTGACACCCACGTCAGACTTCTGCCCCACAGAACTGTGAGATGATACAATTTCAATTGGTTTAAGCCACTAAATTTGTGGAAATGTGGTAAAGCAGCAACAGAAATGAATACAGTGATTTACGTGGAAACCCCTAGAAGAGTGTCTGGCACAGTGTTGACACCTGACAAGCGTTTCCTGATTTCCTTACATCCCAAGGCAAGGCTGGCCACACTCCATCCAAAACAATAGATGATAGACTTGTTCTGACAAAACAGATTCAGTGAATTATAAATGGCCCAGAACACCCACAAATTTCAGGTTTCAGGTAAGTGACTGCCTTTCCTTTCACTTAGAAACCTCCCAACGCTCATCTTGCTGACAAACTCTAAGTACCAGGCAGGAGACTAAACACCAGACAAACCCAGTCCCAGATGCCCCGAGGGAGGCCATCCCAGCACTCACTCCGCTGCACTGAAATGATGTCCAGGTCAGTTTATCCCACTAGACCAAGAACTCCAGCTCTCCATGTGTGAGTCACCAGGGCTGCCTCTGCATCTCTGCTTCTAGGATGGTGCTTCTGCACTTCACAGGATATCTGTATCAATGTTTGTCAACACTATGTATGACAATGTAACTTAATATCTGCACAGAAAACATCAATTCTTTGAGGACCAGGGCCGGGTTTATTAGCCTTTGTAATCCCACTGCCACTGTCTGGGACATCAGAGGCACTCGGTAGAAGCTGGTGAAGATAAAGAAAAGGCGGAGGAGAGAGAGGAAAGCAGGACCAACACCGCAGACATAGATTCCGAGGTGGCTGGAGGAGAGGCAGGGCAGAGAAACTTCCTGGATGCTGGAATGGGGTTCACTGTGATACCTGCTGCTGGATTTAAAATGTCAAAGGTGATGCTTTGCTGACCTTGACCTCTGACTACCCTTTAGCTTTCCCAACCTCAAGACAGGGCACTTAGAAACTGCAATGTCTGGCCTGGCGCGGTGGCTCAAGCCCGTAATCCCAGCACTTTGGGAGGCCGAGACGGGCGGATCACGAGGTCAGGAGATCGAGACCATCCTGGCGAACACGGTGAAACCCCGTCTCTACTTAAAAAAAAAATACAAAAAACTAGCCGGGCGAGGTGGCGGGCGCCTGTAGTCCCAGCTACTTGGGAGGCTGAGGCAGGAGAATGGCGTAAACCCGGGAGGCGGAGCTTGCAGTGAGCTGAGATCCGGCCACTGCACTCCAGCCTGGGCGACAGAGTGAGACTCCGTCTCAAAAGAAAAAAGAAACTGCAATGTCAAGAAATTATGCTTCATTAAAGCATGGGAATGTTATTTACATGGATGTTCGTTACCTCATTTTTTTACATGGGAATGTAAATAATTGAAGAGATTGTTAAAGACGAAATCATGCACATTCAATAACTTTGTAAAATATTAATGATAACTGAAACACAAATTCTGATGTTCCCCAAAAATGCTAAAATATAAAACAATACTGGCCAATTAAAGATAGAAAACAATCCTAATGAAGCTCCCCAACAGACACATTAAAACTTCTCTGTACATTAAACATTTGGGATTTCAAAGGAAAACCCAGATTCATTCCATTAATAACAGCGTCTTTAAAAAAAAAAAAAAAAACTTAGGTAATACAATACTTCATTTAAAATTTACAAAATTCCATTACATTCATGATTTCATTTGATCCTCAAAACAATCTCCTGAGTTAGGCAGAACAGGTATTACTAACAACTAACTCCATTTTACAGGTAAGGGAACTGAAGTTCAGAAAGTACTTGGACTTAACAAAAGTTTTAATAGGGCCACATATCAAAACCAAATCCTCTGCTCAAAAGAACTAGAGTAAGTTATCTTTTACATATTATTCATACTTACATCCTGTCAATATCCAAAAATGTTTTGAGGCAGCCTGCAATAATAGACACCTATCCAATAAAAACATTAAAATGAAAAATAGGGGGAAAAAAAAAAAGCAGGTGACATGGGAGACAGAGGAAGGTAGATAGCAAAGACTGAGACTTACAATCTAAGAAAACTTCATCTCTGACCTTCCAGTTCCAGGGAGATAATACTAAAGGAAACAAGATGGTTTATAGACTCATACACTGACAAAAGAGAGGTTGCATCAGTTCTTAACTCTGAAACACTCCAAGCAGCCACAGCAAATCTCTAGGACAACATACCAATGGCATCAAAGCAAGAGTATACTTCAGTGACAGAGTGAATTAAGTTCCCTGTTTGGGACCCAGACCAGGGCTAGAGAAAAGAACTCTGAAATGTAGAGCTTAGAAATACATCCTCTGTCGGCCACAGGCAGTGGCTCACACCTGTAATCCCCAGCACTCTGGAAGGCCGAGGCGGGTGGATCACGAAGTCAGGAGATGGAGACCATCCTGGCTAGCACAGTGAAACCCTGTTTCTACCAAAAATACAAAAAAGTAGGCGGGCGTGGTGGCAGGCGCCTGTAGCCCCAGCTGCTTGGGAGGCTGAGGCAGGAGACTGGTGTGAACCCAGGAGGCAGAGCTTGCAGTGAGCCGAGATCCTGCCACTGCACTCCAGCCTGGGTGACAGAGCGAGACTCCATCTCCAAAAAAAAATAAAAATATATATATATATATATATACACACACACACACACCCCCACACACACACACCCTCTGTCTTCTCCATACCCATGTGTCCCCTTCCGTGAGAGACTTCCTTTCATTTAATGCATATAAAAATCAAGCCTACTCTAAATGAAAAATACTTTGACACAGAAGCAGCATTAACTAGTTACGTTTTATTAAGACATTAATAAAATCTAGAAAACCATAAAGAAAATCTGGTCGTGTTTTGAAGCCCTCTCCTAAGATCAGATTCCCCAAAAGAACAAAGTGCATGGGGCATATAGCAAAGATCTTTTCCTAAACTAAGATAAGAATGCAAATCAAAATAAAGGCAAAATCCTACTGAGTGAAGCAAAAATTGTAATTCAGTAGCTCAAGACTTGACCAGATGGCTATTTTTAATCCCTATAATCATCCAAATAACTAGGAATAGCAGAGAAAATTGTGTCTCCTTTCTACAAAGACACATGGTTTTAAGAAACTCAAGCACATCAAATTCCCACCTTACCAAACAGATAAATTGGAAAGGAGCTTAGTATTTTATTTTTAAATTATTTATCTACCTTTTTATCTTTTAGAGAAAGAGTTTCACTCCGTCACACAGACTGGAGTGCAGTGGCATGATTACAGCTCACTGCAGCTTCTAATCTTGGGCTCAAGTGATCCTCGCACCTTAGCCTCCTAAAGCGCTGGCATTACAGGTGTAAACCACAGCACCCGGCCTGACTATTTTAAAGAATTAATTACCATATTCCTTAGAATTGTAACTCCTTTATAGGTCATTCAACATGTGATGCAATTTTTTATAAGTGGTTTTTTTTTTGTTGTTGTTGTTGTTTTTTTTTGAGATGGAATCTCACTCTGTCACCCAGGCTGGAGTGCAGTGGTGCAATCTCGGCTCACTGCAAGCTCCACCTCCCGGGTTCAAGTGATTCTCCTGCCTCAGCCTCCCGAGTAGCTGAGACTACAGGTGTGTGCCACCACATTCAGCTAATTTTTTGTATTTTTAGTGGAGACGGGGTTTCACCGTGTTAGCCAGGATGGTCTCCATCTTCTAACCTCATGATCTGCCTGCCTTGCCCTCCCAAAGTGTTGGGATTACAGGTGTAAGCTACCACATCCGGCCACAAGTGGTAATTTTAAACTATGCTTCAAACCATTACACAAAGCCAAGTACATCTACTCAAGGCACTCTCAAATTTCCATTTACTCCCATTTTACTCATCAAAATACAATGTTAAATTGGAACGTATTTCACATGACACTTAAAAGATCAACAAACTGCTCCTGAAAAGGTCTGAGCTCAACAACTCCATCAATGAGAAAAAAACAAACCAACTGGATATAGTGAAGATGCTGCACATAAAACACAATTGTGAAGAATATGCAAGATACTGCCAAAAAGCTGCTTAAGGTTTCATCATAGATACTTGTCCTTAACTCTGAGATAAAGTATATATACTCATGTAACTAAACTTGTTTAAAAGGAAAAAATAGGGGAAGAAGAAAAAGAACTTCCACTTTAGAATTCACATTTTCAAAGGCCTCCATTATTTACACCATTGCCAGGAAGAGAATTCTTCTCTGCTATATTTGCTTGAAAGAATTAAAGGTATAGGGCAAAGATTCTTGGAAATTACGTAGTTTACGATCCTCGAAAGTGAGAAAAATGAAGCCCAGAAGAGAAGGCCTTCCAGAAAAATTCCAGAGCGGGAGGTAGACCCAGTACATTGTTTTTGTTCTGAGAGGAAGTCTCACTCTATGGCCCAGGCTGGAGTGCAGTGGAGCCATTTCACTCACTGCAACCTCTGCCTCCTGGGTTCAAGCTATTCTCCTGCCTCAGCCTCCTGAGTAGCTGCGATTACAGGTGCCCACCACCACGCCCGACTAATTTTTGTATTTTTAGTAGAGACCGGGTTTCACCATGTTGGCCAGGTTGGTCTCGAACTCCTGACCTCAAGTGATCCGCCTGCCTAGACCTCCCAAAGTCCTCGGATTACAGGCGTGAGCCACCGCGCCCGGCCGACCTGGTAAGTTTTAATCAAGTACTCTGAACTATGCAACAAACACTAGGAAGTAATAGAAAAAAAAAAATCTAAAAACCCTCTGGAGAGTCAAAGAATTGCAGATTTAAAATAGCATGAATACTTGGATTCATGGTATTGAAAAAGGACCTCGCATTTACCCGCATGTACAAACTGCCTGCCCACCTCTATCAGAGCATTTTTCAAGCTGTGCTACAGTTAACTATGTACTGCCCAAAGTCAATCTGTCCCTGCAGATCATAAGCTCTTAAAGACCAGAACTTCAGGAGAACAAGCAAAATTTCAGAGAGAAGGGAGCCACCTAAACAGAGTTCATAGCAATGCGTCCGCAGGAGCTGATGACTGGAGGTGCGCGGTAGCGTTGGGGTCTGGGACAGCGGAGGGCAGAGAAGGCAAAAGGGCCTGCATGACACGCTACAGGGCTAGGAGCCACAGCTGCGGTGATTAGTTCAGTTTTGTCTCGTATGCCTGTTACTTATACACCATCTCTTGTTCAGAAAGAACTTCAGGTTGAGTATTTGGACTCCTTGAGCCTTCTGCTGTTTGTCTCCGGGACGTTTAACACTCTTAAAAGGGGAAAACTGTCCAGTTCGATTTTGCTTCCTGGGACATTACAGGTTTTTCAAAAGTTTGATGAAAGCATTCACTAAGGAGTGATTCCACTTTCTTTGGTGGCTGAGAAATACAGCGTCTGAGGGGCAGCATCAGGTCTTCCCATCAAGCTGAGGTCGGAGTCTCCCCACCCACGGACCTCACCCTCGCTCTCCCCTCATAAATCTGACCTCTAACTGTAACTGCCTTGGCCTCATTCCGTGGGTGTGGATGCTCCTGCTTGAAACGCATTTTCCAGCCCGCCAAATTCTTGGGAGAGTTTCTTCCACTCTCCAAGCGCTGAGAGCTACAAAGTTCAATCTGGCTTTCCAGATTTTTTTTTTCTTCCCATTACTAACGGAAGAAATCAAGAAGCGCCGGGCAGAAGGGCCCTGCTCCCTCCAATCAGAGCCCAGCCCGGGGCCAGAGCAGGAAGCGCGGCGGTGGGACGCGCGGTGACAGCCCCTCGCCCCCCGGGACCCGCCGGCCAGGGCAGAGGTCGGTGCGGCCGCTGCGCGACAGCTCCGGGCCCGCGCCTCTCACTTCCTCCCGCCGGGCAAGTGAGAGGATAAATCACGGGGCGGGGGCAGTGCGCCCCCACCAACCGCGCCCGCAGCGCACGGACCCCCACTACACGCGCGTCCCAGGCGGGGTCGACCCAGACGAGCCACGGGGCGGCGCACAGCCCCACTAGCAGGGCGGCCAGGACCCACGCGCATGGGTCCACGCAGGGACCTATAGGTGACAAAACACTCAGGAAGCCGTCATGCGGGGACGGGAAAGAGCCCCCACCCAGAGTCACGGACCCCCTCGTCCGAGGGTCCGCGCAGTCCCCTCGGTGAGTCTGGCGAAGCAGTCTCGCTGCGAGGGAGGGCGGGGAGGGCGGCGGAGTCTCCCACTCGCGGTGATCCGGACCCCGCCCCACTAGTGGGTCCTCGCAGGGCCCCTCTGCTGCACACGGGGACCAGCCACGCCGCGGGGGACCGGGCAGAAGCCAGCGCCCGGGTCCATGCAATGCCCTCCGCGGCAGACGCGGGGAGACTGGGAGCAGTAGGGACCGGCCCCCACCCGCAAGGCGACCGGTACCCCCGCGCGGGCCCACGCGGCGTCGCAGCAGGCGCGAAGCCCCCGGTGCCACCCGAGGCCAAGACAAAGCCCAGGCGCACGGACCCCGGATCCCGACCCCGGACCCTGCGGAGCCCAGCTCGGAGCCGCCACGCCCGGGGCAGAGACCCCCGCCCGGTCCGGAGACCCCGTCGCCCGTCGCGCCGTCTCACCTCAGGCCGCTGCCTCGCAGTGCTCGCTCCTCGCCGCTGCGCCTGGGCCGACTGGAGCGCAGCTGAGCAGCCGACAGAGCCGCGGCAGCCTCAACAATGGAGCGCCGGGGCGGGGCCGCCGCCGCCGCTTCAGCCCGTGTTCCCCGCTCGGGATCCGGCTCGGATGAGTGAGCTGCAGCCGGCGCGGGGCTGCGGCCGGTACACACACAGCGCAGGCGCACACGGCCCCGCCCGCCGCCTGCCGCCCCGCCCCCAGCTGAGCCGGGCGCCCAGGGCCCGCCCCCCGGCCAATGGGGAGCGAGCTGCGCGGAGTGGGCGGGGCCTGGGGGAACAAAGGGAGGTTGGGCGGGGCGGCGCTGGAACTGGGCGTGCGGGGTCCCGCGGGAGGACCATAGCCATGAGCTGGCCGGATCCTGGCCTCCTAGAAGACCCAGCTCAATGTCCACTTGGAGTCTGCTCTACAGGACGCGCTCATCTCAAGCCCAGAACTCAGGCTTTTAGGGCAGAGAGCGAGAGACAGGCTTGCTTCACAGAAAGGGGAAACTGAGGTCCAAGGAATAGGATTGCCTGCTGCCCGAAGTCACGTAGTCCCATTCACTCGTTCACCTTGTCATTCAGCAAACATTTGGAAGCACGTATGGTGGGCATTAGGAGTGAAATAGGGCCGGGCGCGGTGGCTCGTGCCTGTAATCCCAGCACTTTGTGGGGCCGAGGCAGGCGGATCACTTGAGGCCAGGAGTTGGAAACCAGCCTGGCCAACAAGATGAAACCCCGTCTCTACCAAAAATACAAAAGCTTAGCCGATCGTGGTGGTGCGTACCTGTGGTCCCAGCTACTGAGGAGGCTGAGGCAGGAGAATCGTTTGAACCCGGGAGGTGGAGGTTGCAGTGAGCTGAGATCGTGCCACTGCATGCACTCCAGGCTGGGCAACAGAGTGAGACTCTATCTCCAAAAAAAAAAAAAAATTAATAGATGGGAAGTAGAAGCGAACTTAGGCCTTCCCTGAAGGAGCTCGGCCAAGGAGTACCTGAAATGTCTCTGCATCTCTTTAAGGTCTGATAAAGGAACCAGGAGCGAGCACTAATCACTTCCCTTTCCTGCCTCAGAGCTTTCGTGTGTTTGCTGTTCCCCGCCTGAAATGCCAAGTACCAATGGTATTTATTTATTTATTTATAGAAATGGGGTCTCCCTATGTTGCCCAGGCTGGTCTCAAACTCCTGGCCTCAAGCTATCCTCTCGTCTCAGCCTCCCAAAGTGTTGGGATTACAGGCATGAACCACTGTCCCCAGCCCTGATCGTCTTTAAAACCTCTTTCCTCATCTTATTTGAGCTTCCTGCATCATGTGACCCCACACCCTTGGTTTCCCTGTACTCCCATAGCTGCTCCTCAGTGGGTCCCGGGGACCCACCCCCTTCTCTGCCCCACTTGTACATGTCTGGGCTCAGGCCAAATGCCCTTCCATTTGCAGTGGGCACTGGTACAGGAAATCTCATGCCCTTCCGGGCTTCACAAACCATCCACATGCTCTGCTGCCTGCCAGAGACATCCATCCCAGTCAGATGCCCAGCCCTGACCTTTCCCAAAGCCCCAGCTGGACACAGGGAAGCATCTCAAATTTTCCGTGGGCCAAAACAGAGTGCTTTATTAGTGCCCTAACCTGCTCATCCACATTCTTGTGATTCTCTGTGAACAGCCCCTCCATCCACCCAGCTGCTCAGGTGAAAATCTCAAATCCTCCTCCAGTCCTTCCTCCCCGAACCTCTCATACAGCCCTCTGCCTTCCTAGGATGCTGAGCACCCCTCACTCCCAGCGCCAGCTGGGGTGCTGTCTGAGTGGCTGCTTCCCACGTGGCATGAAGTGTGACCTCTCGCCCGGTGTGGTGGCTTACGCCTGTAGTCACAGCACTTTGGGAGGCTGAGGCGGGCAGATCGCTTGAGGCCAGGAGACTGGGACCAGCCTGGCCAATATGGTGAAACTAAAATACAACAATTAGCCAGGCATGGTAATGCATGCCTATCATCCCAGCTACCCTACCCAGGAGGCTGAGGCAGGAAAATTGCTCGAACCTGGGAGGCAGAGGTTGCAGTGAGCCAATGTCACACCACTGCACTCCACCCTGGGCAACAGAGCGAGACTCTGTCGCAAATTAAAAAAAAAAAAAAGAAGAAGAAGAAGAAGTGTGACCTCTCTAAGGCAAGGCAGTGTCCCACTCTGATTCACTTCCATGTGTAAAACAGGACCTGCACCCTGAAGGCACTCACTCAGGGAGGCTGCTGGGATGGGTGGATGCACAGTTAAGGTCTTCATGGTGGCTGGGGCTGACCCCATCCCCATCGCTCTTCCCACACACACCTGCACACTCATCACTCCAACGGTCGCACCCACCACTGAAAGCCTGGCCCCTAATCTGATTTGCCTAACAAGGTCCCCGGATGAACATCACATGCTTCCCTACCTCTCCCTTACTAGGGCCCCATCGTGTTCTGGGATGTACTCAGGGATCAGGAGAACAAAACCTCAGGGAGTGAAAGGACATTCCAGGGTGCAGGCCTCTGCATCCCCCTCCATGCCCTCACCCCTGCCTGACACACCCTCACCCCTGTACCTGGCCAGCTCCTACTAACCCTTAAAGTCTCACCAAGTTCAGTGGTGGCAGCCACACCCTAAAGTGACTGACCCCCCCAATGACCTATGCCCTTGTATAGTCTTCCTGACCTTGGGTACGAGCAAAACCGGTGACTGGCTTCTAACCCACAGAGCCTGGCAAAAGCAATGGGATGTCACTGTCTGGTGCATCACCTTCGCACACTAGAGAGAAAGGTTCCGCCTGCAGGCGCTGCTGGGGGGAGATGCTGTGCTGAGAAAGGACCTTTGGAGGGGCCCCGTAGGCAAGGAAGCAAAAAGCTGGGCCCTTGCCATGCGGGTCCGAGGAAATGAATTCTGCCAATAACCTCAGTGGACCTGGACATGGATTCTGCCCCGGTTGAACTTCAGATGAGGATGCAGCCCAGCTGCTTAGTGTGAGATCCCAAGCAGAGGACCTGCTAAAATGTGCCCAACTCCTAGCTTGCCAAAATTGGCTTAAAGGTGTGTGTTGTTTTAAGCTTCTAAGTGTTTAGTTATTGCCTATGAAAGTGTTAAAATATGAGACAATAACTTAGGTCCCCTCCCCATCACACACATTCTTCTTTCTGGCATTCATCACAATTATACTTATTGATTTAAAATCTCCCTCTTGACTGGGTGCAGTGACTCAGGAGTTCCAGACCAGCCTGGCCAACATGGTGAAACCCCATCTCTACTAAAAATACAAAAATTAGCTAGACGTGGTGGTGCAATCCTGTAATCCCAGCTACTTGGAAGGCTGAGGCAGGAGAATTGCTTGAATCCAGGAGGCAGAGGTTGCAGTGAGCTGAGATGACACCATTGCACTCCAGCCTGAGTGACAAGAACAAAACTCTGTCTCAAAAAAAAAAAAAAAATTGTCTCTTGCCACTAGCATGAAGGTCCCATGAGAAGAAAAATGGAAATTCTTGCTCATAACAGTGCCCCAATGCCCAGCACGGTGTAGTTCTAGGGCAGTTGGTCGACGGTGGACGCTGCTGGTTGGAGGGCCCAGCTGGCCCTCCCAGCTGCCTTCTCCCTGGTCACATTCCATTATAGAGAACAGAATAGTTTCTTGCCTTTCTGGAGTCCCTCTTAGTGGGGATTGGCCAAATGACATTGTCCTGCCCCGGGAGACGTAAGTGGAAGTTGGCTGAAAGGTTTTTAGCCTTGGTGTGCTGGGGCGATTTGAACCAGGACATGACAGCTGACCGTCCATTGTTCAGGAATTCTGCAAGTTGGTTGTTCAACACATTCAGTACTTAAAAATATTAAATAATATAAACTCGCAAATTAAAAAATGCATTAGACCAGATGCAGTGGCCCACGTCTAACACATTGGAAGCCTGAGGCAGGAAGATCACTTGAGCCCAGGAGTTCAAGACCAGCTTAGGCAAAAAAGGAAGACCCTGTCTCTACAAAAAAATTAAAATTAGCTAGGCATGGTGGTGTGTGCATGCAATCCTAGCCACTCAGGAGGCTGAGGTGGGAGGATCGCTTGAACCATCTGTGCAAGGCTCCAATGAGCTCTGATAGTGCCACTGCACTCCAGCCTGGGTGACAGAACCAGACCCTGTCTCAGAAATAAACATATTTCATATATTAACAAATTTATAATAAATGTATATTTACATATACATGTATGTATTATAATTACATATTTAGACATAAATATATATTTTTTATTTTATTTATTTATTTATTTTGAAATGGAGTTTCACCCTTGTGGCCCGGGATGGAGTACAATGACGCGATCTGGGCTCACCGCAACCTCCACCTCCCGGGTTTAAGTGATTTTCCTGCCTCAGTCTCCTGAGTAGCTGGGATTACAGGCGTGCACCACCATGCCTGGCTAATTTTGTATTTTTAGTAGAGACGGGGTTTCTCCATGTTGGTCAGGCTAGTCTCGAACTCCCGACCTCAGGTGATCTGCCCACCTCGGCCTCCCAAATTGCTGGGATTACAGGTGTAAGCCACCGTGCCCAGCCTATATTACATATTTATATATTATAATTATGTATATTAAATTTATATAATTATACGTAAATATAAATATAAAACAAAGATAATAACTCATCAAAATGCATTATTGCCTGATTATTTTACTCTTACTAAGTTCTTGAAGATTTGCATCTCCCGCGCCAGTAGGTGGAAATCCTAAATCATGGTGTGCTGCTGACTTCTCTCCCCAACTCCGTAGTCAGCAATGTCATGGCGGTAGCTTGAAATCAGACATAGTAGGAGAATTTATACATAACATGGCAACTGTTACAAATCAGGACGTTCCCTCTTCCTCCTCTCCCCCAACATACCAGCACACCCCTGATTTTGAGGGAAGTGTTTGCTCTCTTGGAAAAGGAGAAGACACAGCGGAGGCTGCTTTTTCTCAGCAGCAGGGATTATGATCACGAGCACGGGTGTGATATCTGCAGCTCTAGTGGCCACTGTGCAGCCATCTCAGACACTACAGGCAAGAGAATCAGAGAGATTCTGAACCTTGCACTATTGACCCAGTGAAACAACACCAGCAACCACTGACCCCCAGATCCTCTGTTGGGTAGAAAAAACAAATCCCTTTTTATCGAAGCCTCTGGTCATCAATTCTACACTTACTCACAGGATTCTGTAACTGAAGCATGTAGAATTAGTGTTTGTTGAATTAGTAAATGAATAAACTCGGCCTGATTCTTGAACACGTACTTGGAAACCTCTCACCACACTCCTGCTGAGACATCCAGGTCTATGTCTACCAGGAAGAAGCTAACTACCCAATGAACCAGTCCAGGCAGAGTCTGACAGCTCTGATTAGCAGGAAGTTTTTCCTCTTATGCAACTGAATTTTTCTTTTTTTTTTTTTTTTTTTTTTTTTTTTTTTTTTTTTTTTTTTTTTTGAGACAAAGGCTCACTCTGTCGCTCAGGCTGGAGAGCAGTGGTATGAATATGGCTCGCTGCAGCCTCCATCTCCCAGACTCAAACAATATTCCTACCTTAGCCTCCTGAGTAGCTGGGACTACAAGCACATGCCACCAAACCCAGGTAATTTTTTTGGTTTTATTTCTTTTGTAGAGATAGGGTCTTGCCATGTTGCCCAGGCTGGTCTCGAACTCCTGAGCTCAAGCAATCCTCCTGCCTCGGCCTCCCAAAGTGTTGGGATTACAGGTGTGAGCCACCATGCCCAGCTGAAACTGAAATTTTCTGATCTCTTGGGACCTCAGAAAATAAGTCAAACCCTTCTTTTCACCATAGCCCTTCTGATGTAAAGAGTTTTCATTCTCTGGAAAAACAAATCAGGGTTTATTGATCCAAGAGTTGGACCAACCCAGTTGGTGGAAACTCCTAATCTAGTTTGATACTGTGAAGGACTAGTTGCTGGAATGAGTGACTGACTGGAGACTTCTTCCCAGGCTTTTGCATTAACACATCTTTTGAGGAAATAATATAATCACGAACTATTCATATGCCAAAGAAAGCTTCATCTCCATGACACCTTTGATGCAGTCCTCTTCAAGGGAGTAAAGCTCGCCTCTGGCACCTGGGCACCTGGTGGAGATTCTGGGCCCAGTTTAGGATGTGCTGTCAGTTTGCCAGTGCAGTCAGAGCTCACAAGGCTGCTGCATGCTTTATCGATAACTAATCGATAATCACAGTTAATAATTGCATTAGTTATTGATAATGCACGCAGTAGCCTTTCGAACTTTTATTGCCTCACCCCACCTAAAGACTTAAAACAACTCACCTTTATTATCTCATAGTTTCTGTGGGTCAGAAGCTTAACTGGGTGCCTGTGGCTTAAGGTTTCTCCCAAGGCTGCAATCAATCCATGAGTTGGGGATGTGGTCCCATGAAAAGTCTGAACTCAGAGAAATGTTTCCAAGCTCACTCGTGTGGCTGTATGCAGGCCATATTTTCTCACCAGCTGCCGGCCTTCTTCCATTGCTGGATTAGTCCATTCTCACATTGCTAGGAAGAAATAACTGAGACGGAGTCACTTCCAAGAGAAGAGGTTTTATTGGCTCCTAGCTCTGCAGTCTATACAGGAAGCATAGCAGCATCTGCTTTTGGGGAGACCTTAGGAGGCTTCCAATCGTGGTGGTAGGTAAAGGGGGAGCAGGCACATCACAGGGTGAAAGCAGGAGCAGGAGGATGAGGGGAGAGGCACTGCACACTTTTAAATGACCAGATTTCATGAGAACTCACTCCTTATCAGGACAGTACCCAGGGAGATAGTGCTAAACCATTCATGAGAAATCCACTCCCCGAATAAGCCAATCACCTTCACCAGAACTCCACCTCCAACACTGGGGATTGTATTTCAATATCAGATTTGAGTGGGAACACACATCCAAACTCTATCAGTTCCTTACTGTATGAACCCCACATGGGGTAACTCACAAGAAGGCAGCCCACCTCCCCTCAGCACAAGCAGGTGGGGGAGCAAGAGAAAGCGCCTGAGATGGAAGCCACTGTCTTCTTATAACCCAGGACTGAAAGTGACATGCCATCACTTTTGCTGTCTTCTGTTCCTTAGAAGCAAGTCAGTAGGTCCAGCTCACACTCAAGGGGAGAAGACCACACAAGGGCAAAAATACTGAGGAGTGGGGATCATCGCAGGGGCCGCCTGCCACAGCTGCTGAAAACTGGTGTGTAAAACAAAATCTTGGCTTGACTTGGTGGCTCACGCCTGGAATCCCAGCACTTTGGGAGGCCAAGGCGGGCAGATCGTTTGAGCTCAGGAGTTCGAGACCACCCTTGGCAACATGGTGAAATCCCATCTCTACAAAGAATACAAAAATCAGCCAGGCACTGGGGTCCCAGCTACACAAGAGGCTGAGATGGGAGGATGGCTTGAGTCCCAGGAGGTAGAGGTTGCAGTGAGCTGACACTGGGTGACTGCGTTCCAGCCTGGGCTACAGAGCCAGACCCTGTCTCAAAAAGTAAAACTGAAAATAAAAAATGAAAAAAATCAGATGGGCTCAGTGGCTCATGCCTGTAATCCCAGCACTTTAGGAGGCTGAGGCGGGTGGATCACGAGGTCAGGAGTTCAAGACCAGCCTGACCAACGTGATGAAACCCCATCTCTACTAAAAATATAAAAATTACCCTGATGTCGTGGTGCATGCCTGTAATCCCACCTACTCAGGAGGCTGAGGCAGGAGAATTGCTTGAACCTGGGAGACAGAGGTTGCAGTGAGCCAAGATCACGCCACTGCACTCCAGCCTGGGCGACAGAGTGAGACTCCATGTCAAAAAAAAAAAAAAAAATATATATATATATATATATATATATACACACACACACACATTAAAAGCAGCCATAGAAAACAAACATCACATCATTCTAGGCAGTAACCAAAGGAAATACAAGGGACTTCTCATTAGAAATAACGGAAGCCAGCCGGGTGCGGTGGCTCACGCCTATAATCCTAACACTTTGGGAGGCCAGGGCAGGCAGATCACCAGAGATCAAGAGTTCAAGACCAGCCTGACCAATATGGCAAAACCCCATCTCTACTAAAAATACAAAAATTAGCTGAGCGTGGTAGTGCATGCCTGTAATCCCAGCTACTCGGGAGGCTGAGGCACAAGAATCGCTTGAACCCAGGAGGCAGAGGTTGCAGTGAGCCAAGATCGTGCCATTGCATTCCAGCCTTGGTGACAGAGCGAGACTCCATCTGAAAAAAGAAAAAAGAAAAGAAATAATGGAAGCCAAAGGCAATGGAATAACAACAGTCTTGTCATGTTGAAATAGAAAGAAAAAACCTTTGTCAATCCATTTCCTGCAAAATCTACAATCTCTACTACCACTCACACACACTGTCTTCAGTCCCCTTTGTACACACGACATAATATGAAAAGAGCCACTTCCTGGCTGGCCCCAAGGAGCTCACGATTTTTACACGACTTCATGCCTTAGCTAACTCTGGTCTATCAGGTTATTGTGGTGGTGTGGTGTCTTGGCATAAGTTTGAGAGTAAAAACAATCTTGTTTTGAAAGTTCTAACACCTCTATGACCCTGAGCGTCTCAGCTTCTCTGAGCCTCAGCAGCTATATCAGTAAAATATGATAATACCTGCCATGCTGGAGTTTTCTTAGAATTAAATGAGACTGTATAGGTAAATTGCCTATCACGTAGTGGTCACCTTGTAGATGTAAGTTTTTGGTTTTGGTTTTTTGGGTTTTTTGGTTTGTTTGTTTGCTCGCTTGTTTTTTTGAGACAGAATCTCACTCTGTTGCCCAGGTTGGGGTGCAGTGGCGATCAGGGCTCACTGCAACCTCCACCTCCCAGATTCAAGTGATTCCCGAGTCCCTTGCCCCAGCCTCCCAAGTAGCTGGGACTACAGGTGCCCACCACCATGCCTGGCTAATTTTTGTACTTTTAGTAGAGACGGGGTTTCACTGTGTTGGCCAGGCTAGTCTCCAACTTCTGACCTCAAGTGATCTGCCCGCCTCGGCCTCCCAAAGTGCTGGGATTACAGGCATGAGCCACCATGCCCGGCCAAGTTTTTGTTTTGTTCTGGCAAGCAAACTCCTACCCATTCTTCAAGACCCAGTTCAAATGTCACCTCTTCCCCAAAGCTGTCCCAGCTCCTCAGAAGGGCATCCCTGCCTCTCCACCATCTCACAGCTGCCCTATCTTATCATACTTAACACCCCATACAATCACAGTCTGTTTCTAGATCTGTCTCTCCCATACAACAGGGAACTCATCCAGGGCAGAGACTCATCCTTATCTTCCTGGCTGGCACCCACGAGGTGCCTGGCTCCATAGTACACACTCCATGAATATTTGTTATTTGATTGGAAACAGTTGGGGGTTAAAATGATCGTATGCTGAGCATTTTTATGCTGCAAACTCACCAGCCTCCCAGCCATCCTCTCCAACTCCCTTCCCTGTTATCATAGAAGGAGGGACTTGCCCTCCCCAGGTTTGACTCGGTTGTCAGTTTCACTAGCCACCGTGTGTTAAACAGCACCTCTCGTCACTCTCCCCCTTATCCTGCATGTTTTTCCATAGCATGTATCCTCCCCCAGCACAGGGATCGTCTGTCTGCTCCCCACACCCCGGATAGAAGCTCCAGGGTTTTATCTGTCTTGCTCACTGTCATATCTGAAGATTCTGGAGGAGTACCTGGCACCTGGCAGGCTCTCAGTAGTTCTCTGTTGAATTAATCAATCAATCTCATGTGGCTGTCTAGAGTCTAAGTCTTCACAATAGTGCCTGGCGGGACTACGCCCTCAGGCTCTCAGCACGTGCTGGTTTTGCTTCCTCTTCTTCCTCCTGCCTTCCCTCTCTCCATCCCTCCTCTTCCTCTTTCCCCTTGGTACTTGTGTGCTCAGGTCTCTCTCATTACAAGATTCTACATCAGCCACACATCACCCGCATCAACAGGCCCTCCACCTCCCCCCCGCCCCCCATCTGCTGCCCCAGCCTCTCCACCCACCCCAGTGCAGGCGCGTATGCCCTGGTGAGCTCTTCTGCAGCCCCAGGTCCTCCATCTCTTCTGCCTGGGTTGTGCCACTCCACTTGACAAAACTCTCCTTACCAAGGTCACTGAAACTCTTTAGGACTAAATCCAAAGGACACACTTTGGTCCTAGCTGACTTGATCTCACCTCATCGTCGCTCTCTGGGTCCCTCCTTTTCACACCTGGGACTCCTTTGCCCTCTGTTGTGCCATGCCCGCTTGAGCTACCTTCTCGGGCCTCTGCCTATCCTCCATCAAGCTCAGAAAGGCCTTGGGTTCCTCTAAGTTGCTCCAGGCCCTCAGCTCTGCTTGCTCAGCTCTGTCTCCCTGAGCAATCTCACACAGGTGATGACACTGGCCATCCCTCCCAGACAGCTGTACCCACCCATCCCTGTCTACTGGGCCTCCAGCCTGTGGTTCAGTCTCTCTTGGCACCTCCACCTGGGCGGACGCAGGTGGGCACATCAAACACGACACCCAGCAGACGGAACACATCTCCTTCCGCCCACCCCAGGCTCCTCTTCCCGGGTTCCTGCTCTCTGAACAGCCCCACCATCCGTCCCCTTGCTCACACCAGAAGGCAGGGCCCAGTGCATATTTGGTATTTGATTGGAAACAATATTCAGGGGTGCAAAGAGAGGCTGCACCCCTCCCCCTCCCTGTCCCCGTTCTGCATCACCGTGAGGCCAGGCGAATCTGTCCTCGGGATCCATATCCTCCTCCCCAGCCCTCGGTCCCCTCCCTGTCCCCATTCCACATCACTGTGAGGTTGGGTGTACCTGTCCTCTGGATCCGTGTCGTCCTCCCCAGCCCTTCACACTTCTCCAGGCCTTTGCTTCTCTCCACAGAGGTATGACAGAAGAATCCCTCAGTCTCCCCATCTCCAGACCTGGTACCTCCAATCCATCCTCCTCAGGACAGCCCAGGGTAAAGGAAGAGGGATGGTAGTCATCCTTCCAGAACAAATCTCAAAAGTCCTTTCCTTGAGGAAAGCAGCTGTCTAGGTCTGGGAAGCCTCTCCGGTTCCAGGAGGATGGGCTGGGGCAGAGAAGCAGATAGACAGCGGAGCTGCTCTGGAGGAACGTGCTGGCCACCAGGGTTGGGGAGCAACGCGGGGAGCAGAGGACAAGGTTGGGTTTGGGCAGCAGGGAGGAAGAGGAAGAGGCTTTCGGGAGAGTCCCCTGGTGGGAATTGCCTGGGGCATTTTGAGAACAAGGATGTCTAAAGACCAGTCTTGCGCTCTCCCAGCTGCGAGGTAACCTCCTCCTGACTTTCATGAGCTGCACTGGGAGGGTCCTGGTACATAAAAAGGGGGTGATATGGTTTAGCTCTGTGTTCCCACCCAGATCTCATCCTGTAGCTCCCATCATTCTCATGTGTTGTGGGAGGGACCCAGTGGGAGGTAAGTGAATTATGGGGACAGGTCTTTCCCGTGCTATTCTCATGATAATGAATAAGTCTCACGAGATCTGATGGTTTTAAAAACAGGAATTTCCCTGCACAAGTTCTCTTCTCTTGTCTGCTGCCATGTGAGATGTGCCTTTCACTTTCTGCCATGATTGTGAGGTCTCCCCAACCATGTGGAACTGTAATTACAATAAACCTCTTTCTTTTGTAAATTGTCCAGTCTCGGGAATGTCTTTATGAGCAACATGAAAACGGACTAATACTGGGCGGGGGCTGGTTCATGTCTGGGTCAGCTTGGAGCTGGGAGAGGGGCTGGCTGCAGGAGATGACACTTCAGTGTTCTTGCCAAATCCTTCAGAATTTCACACACTTTTACCCAACAAGTGGATTTAACCAGTTCAATCAAAGCCACCAACCTTTTCTGAGGTTGCAGGGTTAGTACATACATGGAATTCTGACTAGCCAGCCAAACAGTGATAAAATGCAGGTGTGGAACTCCTGCCCCCAAAAGCCTAATGATATTTCCTTCCGCAATAGCTCACAGCTCACACCAATATCTTTTTTAAAAAAATTTGGGGCCGGGCGCGGTGGCTCAAGCCTGTAATCCCAGCACTTTGGGTGGTAGAGACGGGGTTTCACCGGGTTCGCCAGGATAGTCTCGATCTCCTGACCTCGTGATCCGCCCGTCTCGGCCTCCCAAAGTGCTGGAATTACAGGCTTGAGCCACCGCGCCCGGCCTTTTTTTTTTTTTTTTTTGAGATGGAGTCTCGATCAGGCTGGAGTGCAGTGGCATGATCCTGGCTCACTGCAAGCTCCACCTCCCAGATTCACACCATTCTCCTGCCTCAACCTCCCAAGTAGCTGGGACTACAGGCGCCCGCCACCACGCCTGGCTAATTTTTTGTATTTTTAGTAGAGATGGGGTTTCACTGTGTTGGCCAGGATGGTCTCGATCTCCTGACCTCATGATCCACCCGCCTCGGCCGCCCAAAGTGCTGGGATTACAGGTGTGAGCCACCGCGCCTGGCCTGAATATGATTATTTTAATTAAGCTCTCCATCCATCCATTCATCCATCCATCCATCCATCCATCCATTCATCCATCCCTCCATCCCTCCATCCATCCATCCATTCATCCATTCATCCATCCATCCATTCATTCAGTGTTTATCTTTTGACAGTGATAGGTGAGCTATGCATCTTGACACAAGACAATGAGGCTGGGCACAGTGGCTTACACCGGTAATCCCAGCACTTTGGGAGGCCAATGTGGGAGGATGACCTGAGGTCAGGAGCCTGTCCAACATGGCGAAACCTTGTCTCTAGTAAAAATACAAAAATGAGTTGGGCATGCCCCTGTAATCCCAGCTACCCAGGAGGCTGATAGCTACCCAGCTATCCTGAGGCAGGAGAATTGCTTGAACCTGGGAGGTGGAGGTTGCAGTGAGCTAAGACTGTGCCACTACACACTCCAGCTTGAGCGACAGAGTGAGACTCTATCAAAAAAAAAAAAAAAAAAGAAAGAAAGAAAAGAAAATGATTCATACAGCACCTGTACTAGCAACTAGTTTCCCTTTAGGGCTCCTTACTGAAGAAGATGGCTGCACAATGGGCATCATTCAGGGCTGCAGAATGCGGCCCCTGTGTGAGGAAGATGGAGAGGAGGAGGGCCCCAGGAACTGGAGAATGCGTGGGCTTAGAGCTCCGTGGTCCTGGGCTTGAATCCCATGCCGCCACTCACCAACTGTACGACTGCAGATGTTGCCTTGTGTCTCTGAGCCTCCGTTTGCTCATATGTAAAATGGAATGGGTGTGCTGGTTCTGTTATGTGATGAGTCACAAAAACTCCCAGTACTGGGCCTGACATGTGGCCCACTCTCAAACACGGTGACTACAGAGCTTAAAAACATGGCTGTTGGCATCAAAGACTCTTTGCTTTGAATCCCAGATCTGCCACGTACTAGCTGCATGATCTCAGGCTGTTTACTTAGCTTCGCTGAGCCTCAGTCTCCTCATCTGTAAAGTGGAGATGATAATACCTGTTTTACAAAGCTGTTCTGAGAATTGAACTGTACAATGCTGTAAAATACCTAGCCTGGTGTCTGGCACAGAGCAAACACTGAATTAATGGTAGTTGCTGATACATAAAGAGGAGGAGGAGGAGCAGAAAGGAGAGGAGGGTGAAGACTTCTGAGAAATGAAATATGGATAGGCCTTGATTGAAAATGGTAAGGTGGCCGGGTGTGGCAGCTCACACCTGTAATCCCAGCACTTTGGGAGGCCGAGGCGGGTGGGTCACCTGAGTTCAGGAGTTCGAGACCAACCTGGCCAACGTGGTAAAACCCCATCTGTACTAAAAATACAAAAATTAGCCAGGTGTGGTGGTGGGCGCCTGTAATCCCAGCTACTCTGAAGGCTAAGACAGGAGAATCGCTGGAACCCAGGAAGTGGAGGTTGCAGTGAGCTGAGATTGTGCCACTGCACTCCAGCCTGGGTGACAGAGCAAGACTCTGTATCAAAAAAAAAAAAAAGAAAAGAAAAAAGAAAAAAAAGAAAAAAAGAAAGAAAAAGAAAAAAGAAAAAAAGAAAATGGTAGCTTTTAGATGCCTCATCTCAACAGAATGATTTTTTATTTATTTATTTATTTATTTATTTATTTTTTGCCTTCTGCCAACAAAACAATTTCCTTAAGGGAACATTTCCACTTCTGGTTCCCTTCAGATTCAAATTCCCTGTACATACTGTTTTCCTCTAATTACATTTTATGTGAAGCTCCCATTGATTTCAGTGGGACTCCTTTAAGTACTGGCAGAAGACGTACCCTGCTTGAATGCTCTCTCGAACAGCGAAAGACAATGTCTCCGTTTTTCTCATTTCAGCAATATGTGTATGTTGAGTTTATTTATATAATTCCAACTCCCACATTTTTTTGCAGAGTTTCATGATTTCCCAAAAGTGTGTAGGTATTTCTTCTAGAGACTTCTGTGAAAAACATTTTACTATACACCAATCTTGCCTATGGTTGTTTTAAACTCTTAAATAAAACATCAATGAAGAAAATTCAACAGTACATCAACAAATAAAATAATAAGATACTCAATTATTATATCTATTATTCTATTCTATAACAATATATATTTTTCTGAGACGGAGTTTCACTTTTGTTGCCCAGGCTGGAGTGCAATGGCTCGACCTCGGCTCACTTCAACCTCCGTATCCCGGGTTCAAGAGATTCTCCTGCCTCAGCCTCCCGAGCAGCTGGGATTAGAGGCATGTGCCACCAGGCCTGGCTAATTTTGTATTTTTAGTAGAGACAGGGTTTCTCCATGTTGGTCAGGCTGGCCTCCAACTCCTGACCTCAGGTGATCTGCCCACCCTGGCCTCACAAAGTCCTGGGATTACAGGCATGAGCCACCACGCCCAGCCTATAATGATTTAAAAAAAACCAAAAGGTCTGACCAGGTAGAGTTTATACCAGGAATGCAAAGCCAGGAATGCAAGTATGGCTCAATATTAGTAAATTCAGGCTGGGCACAGTGGCTCACACCTGTAATGCCAGTGCTTTGAGAGGCAGAGGCAGAATTGCTTGTGGCCAGGAGTTCAAGACCAACCTGGGCAACACAGCGAGACCCTGACTCTACAAAAATACTTTTTAAAAAAATAGCTGAGTGTGGAGGCGTGTGCCTGTAGTCCTAGTTACTTGGGAGGCTGAGCTGGGAGGACTTCTTGAACTCGAAGTTCGAGGTTACAATGTGCTATGATGATTGCACCACCGCAGTCCAGCCTGAGTGACACACAGTAAGCTCGGATTCGAAAACATTAAAAAAGAAAAGAAAATTTATTAATATATTAGATCACAGTAAAATAGGAGAAAAATCATGCAATCATATCCAAACATTCAATATTTCAAGGAGAAAAATCATGCAATCATATCCAAACATTCAATATTCATTCTTGCTGTTTAAAAACATTCAATAAGGCTGGGCATGGTGGCTCATGCCAATACTCCCAGCACTTGGGAGGCTGAGGCAGATGGATCATTTGAGGTCAGGAGTTCGAGACCAGCCTATCTAACACGGCAAAACCCTGTCTCTACTAAAATATACAAAAATTAGCCGAGTGTGGTGGCGTGCACCTGTAATCCCAGCGACGTGGGAGGCTGAGGCAGGAAAATCACCTGAACCCAGGAGGCGGAGGTTGCGGTAAGCCAAGATTGTGCCACTGCACTCTAGCCTGGGCAACAGAGTGAGACTTCGTAAAAAAAAAAAAAAAAAAAAAAAAAATTCAATAAAATAGAACTGGATGCACATGAATGTTCCCCTAGCCTGGTATAATATAGCACTCAAAAGCCAGCATCGGGCCGGGCACAGTGGCCCACACTTGTAATCCCAGCACTTTGGAAGGCTGAGGTGGGTGGATCATTTGAGGCCAGGAGTTTGAGATCAGCCTGGCCAACATAGTGA
>NW_022165365.1:0-1698 GCF_008728515.1 Papio anubis
GGGGGGGGAGGGGAGGGAGAGAGAGAGAGAGAGGAGGGAGGGGAGGGAGAGAGGAAGAGAGGGAGAGAGGGGAGGGATGGAGGGAGGGAGGGGAGGGGAGGGAGGGGAGGGAGGGGAGGGAGACAGGGAGAGAGGGAGAGAGGAGACAGAGGGGAGGGAGGGAGGGAGAGAGGGGAGGGAGTGGGCTATCAACCTGTCACCAGCAGCGAAACAGCCCTGCAGGAAGGCAAACAGGGACCCACCTGAGCGGCCTTTCCTCTCCGCCCGCTCCAGGAGCTGCCGGTCGTGTGTCTCCTGGCCCAGCAGGTTGTGGCGGGCCACGGTCTGCCGGGGCTCTTCCTTCTGGGCCCTTCTGTCTTTTTCTTTTTCCCTGTCCTTTCCTCTGCTGTGAGACTTTTCTGCCTCTCGATGTTTCTCCTTCAGCTTTTCTTTCTCCCGGTCTTTTGCGTCTCTTCTCCTCTCCCTCTGTCTGTCTCTGTCCCTCTCCCCACGAGGACTCTCCTTAGCAGTGTGGACTTCAGCCACCCTGTCTCTGCTCCGGGCATCCTGGTCGGGACCCCTGTACCTCGGCTCCTTGTGTTCAGGAAGGTCCATTTCAGACTCCTTACGCAGCTTCTTCTCTCTGTGCTTCTTTTCTTCCTTGGAACCGCCTGACTGTATGGCCTAAAACAAGAGAACAAAGGGTCCTCCGTGACCAGGAAGGCAGATTTCCATTAGACTTTTAATACCTGAATGTGAGAAGCACATACAGCTGAAGGACCTTAAAACATATTTGCATTCGGCTGCTTTCCAATCTGTTTCCAGTCCTAGACGGGTCAGGGCCTGCATGGAGGTTCTTAGAACACTAAAGGACATGGAGTCAAGCTTAGATTTCTACAGCTGCCCACCCACACCCCTGATATCATGGACATTCACATTTATCGGCAAATCAAATCTAAAATACTACGTGTATCAGAGGGTGAAAAATTACCTATCGGGTATAATGTTCACTATTCGGGTGACAGGTACAATTCGGGTGTCAGGTACAATTCAGGTGTCAGGCGCACTAATGGCCCAGACTTCACCACTCCGCAAGATACGCATGTAAGAAACCTGCACCTATAACCCCTAAATGTGAAAAATAAAGTAAAATTCAAAAAAAATAAGTAGGGCCAGGCATGGTACCTCACACCTACTATCCCAGCACTTTGGGAGGCTGAGGCAGAAGGATTGCCTGAGGCCAGGAGTTCAAGGCTAGCCCAAGCAACACAGCAAGATCCGCATGTTACCCAAAAAATTAAAAAATTAAAAAAGTAGCAGGCCTGGTGGTTCATGTCTGTAGTCCTAGCTACTCGAGAGACTGAGGCGGGAGGACAGCTTAGGCCCAGAAGGTCAAGGTTGCAGTGAGCTATGATTTCACCACTGCCCTCCGGCCTGGGTAAAAGGGTGAGACCCCATCTCTAAAACATAAAGTAAAATTAATTAAAAATAAATAAATAAAATACTATGTGTGAAAAGAGAGATACCAGGCCGGGCGCGGTGGCTCAAGCCTGTAATCCCAGCACTTTGGGAGGCCGAGATGGGCGGATCACGAGGTCAGGAGATCGAGACCATCCTGGCTAACACGGTGAAACCCCGTCTCTACTAAGAAATACAAAAACTAGCCGGGCGTGGTGGCGGGCACCTGTAGTCCCAGCTACTCAGCCTCCTGAGTAGCTG
>NW_022165366.1:0-1698 GCF_008728515.1 Papio anubis
AGGTCTGGAGTTCAAGACCTGCCTGGCCAACATGGTGAAACCCCATCTCTACTAAAAATACAAAACTTAGCTGGGCATGGTGGTGGGCGCCTGTAATCTCAGCTACTTGGGAGGTTGAGGCAGGAGAATCACTTGAACCTGGGAGGCAGAGGTTGTGGTGAGCCAAGATCACACCATTGCACTCCAGTCTGGGAAACAAGAGTGAAATTCCATCTCCAAAAAAAAAAAAAATACTGGATATAATTAATCTATAAGGTTTCATTTAAAAAAATTTGGGTTGACATTAATAGTAGAATAATGCAAGGGTGAAATTTGGCTTTCTTCTCTAGAGCAGGATTTTTATGTAATATTAAAGACAGATAGGAAAGCTAAATCTTCCTCTGAATGAGTAAAGGTTTTTGCTTTGTTTTAAATTTTTTGAGTCATCATTTTGGCTAAAATAAATGACTTGTGGTAATCTGGAATTCTATCTCATAGCATTAAGTGCTTTGAACCTCTAACATATTTAACAGTCTTCCCCAAATCAAACTTCAGTTTCAAAATTGTCTTTCCTGACCCCCTAGCTTTTGGATGCTACAGAGGGCCCCTGGAGCATCCAAAAGAGAGGTAGACAGGATTATTTGACATGTTTAGTTACATGGGATTCAAAAGTGATGTCTAATCTTCTTTAGGTTATATTTTAGTGATAATATTATGTTCTAAAATTATATGGAATGTCTAAAATTCTAATGTCTGAGTATATGCTATCAATCTTAATTAAGGTTACGTTAAGTTATTATAAACCACAGAAATTACCAAATTTCTTTGTCAGTCATGTTCTGGACTGTAACCACCCTAGACATTTTGTCATTTGCAAACAATTGTTGTCTTGCTTTGATCTTTTTCTTTTTTTGAGATGGAGTTTAATCTTGTTATCCAGGCTGGAGTGCAGTGGCACAATCCTGGCTCACTGCAACCTCCACCTCCTGGGTTCAAGTGATTCTCCTGCCTCAGCCTCCTGAGTACCTGGGATTACAGGTGCCTGTCACCACACCTGGCTAATTTTTGTATTTTTATTAGAGATGGGATTTTGTAATATTGGCCAGGCTGGTCTCAAACTCCTGACCTCAGGTTATCCACCCGCCTTGGCCTCTCAAAGTGCTGGGATTACAGGTGTGAGTCACTGCACCTGGCTGCTTTGATCCTTTTCAAAAGATGGTTTATAATGAGTTATAGGACTTTGACAAGTGCTCTCAAATGCAGGTTTCTAATAACTTTGAAGATTGTGACATTGGAATAAAGAAAAAATGTACAAGACTCATGAAGAGCTGAAATGTTCATGAATATCAAGCAGAGCAAGAGTTTACAGAATGGACTGAACTAACATAAAACTAATCTTTTTAACCTTTTTGCTTAAAATGTTTCTGATCCTTGTTTGGTTTTTCAGAGTCAAGGAAACTTATTTTGAGCTATTTACAGCCTTTAATAATTGAGTAAGGTATACTGTTGTGAACAAAATTTGGAGCATGTTCGTTTCTCTCTGCCTGGACTCTCCAGAATTTGGAAACTACTTGTGAGTATTCTTAACCTATGGCAATATAGTTATTTGCATCGGTGCAATAAGAATCCATTTTCTGGGCCGGGCGCGGTGGCTCAAGCCTGTAATCCCAGCACTTTGGGAGGCCGAGACGGGCGGATCACGAGGTCAGGAGATCGAGA
>NW_022165367.1:0-1698 GCF_008728515.1 Papio anubis
GGGACGGAGTGCTCAGGCCAGGGAGGAGTGAGGTCACTACCTGCTGCTTAAACACAGCAGGGATGCGGGCGCGGGCGTGGGAGCCTGGGGTCCCAGCTACTCAGGAAGCAGTGGCGGTAAGATCAGTGAGCCTGGGAGTCCTGGCCAGCCTGGGCGACAAAGTAACATTCCCTCCCGCAGTCTCTTTTTTTCTTTTAATTTTGAAATAATTTATAAAATTTTGATTAGGCTGGACACGGTGGCTCACGCCTGTAATCCCAGCACTTTGGGAGACTGAGGCGGGCGGATCGCGAGGTCAGGAGATCGAGACCATCTTGGCTGACACGGTGAAACCCCGTCTCCACTAAAACTACAAAAATTAGCCTGGCGCGGTGGCCGACGCCTGTAGTCCCACCTACTCAGAAGGCTGAAGTAGGAGATGCCTTGAACCTGGGAGGCGGAGCTTTCAGTGGGCCGAGATGGAGCCACTGCATCCCAGCCTGGGCGACAGAGCAAGACTCCGTCTCAAAAAAAAAAAAAAAAGAAGAAAAAAATTTTTTTTTGCTTGTATGAAATAGGAATCCAACATTACCCTTTTCCATGTGGATATCCAGTTCGTTTTCCCAGCATATTTGTAAAAGAGATCTATGACTTTCTCCCTTTTATTTACATTTTTTCTTTTCATCTTTTTTTTTTTTTTTCTTTTTTTTGAGACTATTTCTCTGTGGCGCATGCTGGAGTGCAGTGGCGACATCTCGGCTCACTGCAGCCTCTGCCTTCTGGGTTGAAGCGATTCTTCTGCCTCAGCCTCCGGAATAGCTGGCATTACAGACGCATGCCACAATGCCCAGTTAATTTTTGTATTTTGGGTAGAGACGGCTTTCACCATGTTGGACAGGCTGGTCTAGAACTCCTGACTTTGAGTGATTCGCCTGCCTTGGCCTCCCAAAGTGCTGGGATTACAGGCGTGAGCCGCTGTGCCTGGCCCAAGAAATACTCTTTACTTCGCTTTTTAAATGTTGAGAAAATACAATTGAAAAACTAAAAAATATTCCCCGAGATGAGAAATCATCTTCACAACAAAAGAGGAAGAAATAAAAACCATCTTATTAATAAATAAGCCTTAGACCAGAATGTGATGGGAAATAGAGGCAAATAGCTGAGAGGTTGAAAAGAGAAAAAATCGTCACTGTTTGATACAACCCATTAAGTACATGTTTTCAAGATAAACACTAATCAGTCCTCAGGGAAGAGGACTTGAGGACGCCCTTGGTCACACGTAGTTCATCCTGGCTCTACTGGGTAATGGAGGTGACCATCTGTGTCAGCTAAGTAGCTTCATCCTGAGGGAGGGGGAGTAACCCTAACCCATGTCTTTTTGACAAGTGTGAGTTTTACAACGTGGTGAGAGGTGCCCTCTCTTGTGAGGCTCCTACAATACCACAGAAACTGATGTCAGCAGTAAATAATAAAATTTAGAATACATGATTATAGACTTTATTTGAACACAAAGCTTGAGGACAGCCACCTGGAAACCTCAATTCCAAATGACGGGGGCCCCTGTTCCCAAGTAGAGATGTTAAGGTTTCACTCACAGGGAAAGACAGAGAAGCTTTAGCAGAATCACGTTTTCCATTCAAGACCAGTGCATAGGCTGCAGCAGCCTGATTGGTGACGGATTGATACACTTCAAGGAAGGTTACTTTATCACTCCAGAAC
>NW_022165368.1:0-1698 GCF_008728515.1 Papio anubis
ATTCTAAGTCTTCCTCTGCCAAACTATCCATGATCAGCCAAACATCAGGTAGCTTTCCTACTCTTAGTCAATCCTTAGTCTCCTCTCAAGGAGACTTACGAACCTTGGAAACTTCCGCAAGGCACAGGAGCCTAGGATGTGGAGAAGCTATCTTAGGTTCTGTCTCTGCCTGTATCTACTTTGCTACCATGTTTTTCCCACTGTGGCTGCTCTGCATTGACACAGAGAAATCAGCAAGACTTTCTTCTCTCAGCATTCCAGCAAGAAAGATGAAAACACATTTGCTCAGCTGCCAGATACTTAAATTCACCCAGGAGGCCCTGTCATTTCCTCCACTGCACCCTAAGAGGGGATAGGTAGAAAGCCCTTTTCTCAGGGACCCTCACTAATGACTCACTGTCTTATTTCCCTCTCTAAGTTCTCTCTAAGCCCCTCCCTCAGCCTAGAAACTAACCTAACTTTTCTCTCTGTCTTGGAGCCTTACTGTTTATGGTATAAATTCTAGGCTGTGAATTCGTACCATAACCTCTCTCAGAGAAATCTTTTTTCTCTCCAAGTTATTCACCTGCCATCACGTTACCTGGTATGGATTCTGGAGATATGAGTTTGAGGCTTCATTTCATACTGGATTCTTAGATGTTTTATCTTCACTAGGAAAATAAGCTTCAGCCTTGGCCAATGATAATGCTGGAAAGTCAGCAGGGTAGACCCCAGTTTCAGTGATAACACTTCTAACTCTGTGATTCTGGAAATATTCACTATCTTCCTTGAGCTTCAGTTTCCTCATTGATAAAATAGGGGAGAGTTGTGCCTCAGCCACAGGTTTATTGTGAATAGTTATTAAAAGTAATAGCTTTGCCACATCGATACAGTGCCCAGAACACTGTAAGTACCCAATGCATAGGAATCCCTTACAACTAACATCAGGATCAAATTGCATAACAGTTAACTTTTAAGAATAATAAAACTACATAATACTGACTACCTATTTAGCATAAGAAAAGCTCAAATTGAGTCTTTTAAAATGAAAAAAAAAATGCATTGGAGATGAACTGATGCATGTGGACAAGTAAATGTGTTATAAAAAAATAGGTAAAAAAGTGATCTTCTCTTTCTTTCCATTCTCACCTTCACTGAATCCCCCATAAGTGGCAGCCAGGGAAGGGTGTGACTCAGAACTCCCTCCAGGAGAGAACTTACTGCAGGGAATGCATTTTTGATAATTTCTAGATGCAGGAAACTCCTCCCAATGGCAGGAGTTACAACAGGTTTGGTCAGTGGGAGTCCGACCTGCAGGGCACATGTGTAGGCTCCATTTCTGTCTCCGAGGCCACTCCGTTCATGTGCCCATTGTGCCAGTTCCAGAGTGACAAAGGGTGGCTAACCCACGTTATCTGTCTACTTGGTTAACCAGGGCCTCTTCCATAGAAGATGCTTTCTATGGGGCATTAACGTGGCTACAGAAATCTTCACATTTTGACTGACTCCCATATGTTGCTCCACATGTTTCTCCCCAGACATCCTTGTCTCTGATCTTCCAATCCTTTCTTCCTAGGCTCCTGAACAGATGGCAAGGCTATTGGCCACTGCCTAGAAATCTGAATATATTCTCACATCAGGTCACTTCTCCTTCCAAGCAAAGTAGATAACGAGATGTACTGCTCACAGCTCTCCCACGGAGAAGACTCTTCTTCTACA
>NW_022165369.1:0-1697 GCF_008728515.1 Papio anubis
TCATAACACAGCAGCCAGACTGATCCTTCCCCAACATGTCATCCTCTCCTCAGAAGCCCTCAGATGGGTTCACGTCTTGGAACAGAAGCCAGGTGCTCTGCAGTGGCACACATACGCCGCTCTGCAGTGGGATATAAACGCTGCTCTGCAGTGGCACACATATGCCGCTCTGCAGTGGCACACGTACGCTGCTCTGCAGTGACACACATACACTGCTCTGCAGTGGGATATGTAGGCTGCTCTACAGTGGCACACATACGCCGCTCTGCAGTGGGATATATACGCCGCTCTGCAGTGGGATATATACACTGCTCTGCAGTGGGATATGTATGCTGCTCTGCAGTGGCACACATACGCCGCTTTGCAGTGGGATATAAATGCTGCTCTGCAGTGACACACATACACTGCTCTGCAGTGACATATGTAGGCTGCTCTACAGTGGCACACATACGCCACTCTGTAGTGGGATATAAATGCTGCTCTGCAGTGGGATACATACGCTGCTCTAGAGTGGCACACATACACCGCTCTGCAGTGGGATACATATGCTGCTCTGCAGTGGCACACATACACTGCTCTGCAGTGGGATATGTACGCTGCTCTGCAGTGACACACATACACTGCTCTGCAGTGGGATATGTACGCTGCTCTGCAGTGACACATACACTGCTCTGCAGTGGGATATGTACACTGCTCTGCAGTGACACATACACTGCTCTGCAGTGGGATATGTACGCTGCTCTGCAGTGGCACACATACACCACTCTGCAGTGGGATACATACGCTGCTCTGCAGTGGCACACATGTGCTGCGTGTGGGTCTGCCCTGTGGGGACATCACCCATGCAGGCACATGTGTGTGCCTCCCGTGTTCCGCCCAGCACACTCCCTGGTGCACTCCAAGCTCTCACACATCTGAGTGAAGGGAAGGCCAGCACATTTCTTCCGTAGTTAACATCTAGCTACTTGAGTTGTTTGTTTTGTGCTTTTAAGAATTGTAGGTAGTAGGCCGGGTGCAGTGGCTAACACCTGTAATCCCAGCACTTTGGGAGGCCAAGGCAGGTGGTTCACCTGAGGTCAGGAGTTCAAGACCAGTGTGGCCAAATGTGGTGAAACCCCATCTCTAATAAAAATACAAAAAAATTAGCCAGACATGGTGGTGGGTGCCTGTAATCCCAGCTACTCAGGAGGCTGAAGCTGGAGAATCACTTGAACCTGGGAGGCAGAGGTTGCAGTGAGCTGAGATCACACCAGTGCACTCCAGCCTGGGCAAAAAGAGTAAGACTCTGTCTCAGAAAAAAAGAAAAAAGAAAAGAAAAAAGAATTGTAGGTAGTTACAGATTTTTTAATTTGTCAACTATCAATTCACTGACTTTGTTTCTCACAGGTTTCAGTTCACTGACTTGGATTTTTAAGTTATGTGGTTATATCAGCTTCAAATAATGTAATTTTTATGCTTGTAAAAATATGTATGTGCTTAGCAATTAAATGATTATGTGATTTTTTTTAGTTGTATTGTTTTTTAGTGTTTAAGTAACTATTTCCTAGTTAAATTTCCAATTGTTTGGAATCCTTTTTTTCTTATTTATCTCCAGTTTTGTGCACAGAGGGTGGGTGTGGCATTTGTGATCTATTATTGTTAATGGCTTCCATTTAAAATCATTTTATTGGCTGTGATTTCCTTGCCATGTGAAATCT
>NW_022165370.1:0-1697 GCF_008728515.1 Papio anubis
GTTAGGGGGTGGCTGCCAGGGGCACATTCTACAGGGGAAAAATAGCTAATACAGAAGCCTGAAAGGAAAAGCGGGCAGATCGCCTGTACAGGACTCTTACCTGCCCCATCCAAGGTACAATGCGCCTTTCCAGAACACAGCAGCGGCCCTGCGGGGCCCTGGGGAGAGGGATCACTCAAACAGCACCAGAGGCTGCATTCCAACTTTTCCTCCCTCAAGGAGTCCCTTTTCATTGTTAGTTTCTCCTTAAACACAAACTTAAAAACGATTGGCTGAACATGCAGGAACAAGGAAAACCTGACTGAAGAATGAAACCTTTACACTTAAGGGCCTTGGGTCCGCGTGAGGTTGCTCAGGTCTGTAATTACACAACTTTGGGAGGCAGAGGTGGGTCATTTGAGGTCAGGAGTTCGAGACCAGCCTGGCCAACATGGTGAAACCCCGTCTCTACTAAACAACACAAAAGGTAGCCAGGCATGGTGGCGGGCGCCTGTAATCCCAGCTACTCGGGAGGCTGAGGCAGGAGAATCGCTTGAACCCATGGATTGTCAAGAGAAGGAGGCTGCAGTAAGCCGAGATCGCCCCACTGCACTCCAGCCTGGGCGACAGAGTGAGGCTCCATCTCAACAAGCGACTGCCACCATGCCCAACTAACTTTTGTATTTTTAGTAGAGACAGGGTTTTACCATGTTGGCCAGGCTGGTCTAGAACTCCTGACCTTAGGTGATCCACCCCCCTCAGCCTCCCAAAGTGCTAGGATTACAGGAAAGAGCCACTGCGCCCTGTCAAAAAACCGAAAATCTTAAAGGCCTTTCCCCTTCCCCGCCTGGGCTCAAACATCAGCTGGAGCCGCCCTGCCACACCATGTCGCGGTTCCGGGGAGCAGGCCGGCTGACTGAGGGCGATCAAGGGCCCCGAAAGGGCTGCGGGCGACGCGGGCTCCCAGCTCGGGGCTCGGGGACGAGGGCGAGAGGTGCCAGCAGCCCTCAAGCCAGCCCCCCGCAAGGAGACAGAGAGACGCGCCCTCCGCCTCCTCCCACCCAAGCCTCCGGCAGTCCCGGCGATCGGGGCGGGCCAGTCACTGGAGAAAGGGGCGTGTTCGCCCCGCCTGGGGAACCGGGGCCTCTCCCGGGCAGGCTCCCCTTTGTCCGGGTACTTCCGGAGGCTCCTCTCCACCCTCGCCCTGCCCCTTGGGGCCACCGCTAGGCGCTGACACGGACAGGGACACACAGACACGGACATCTTACCTTCATCTCCGGCGGCAGGGCGCGGAAGGTGAGGCGGCGAGGAGCCGCTGTTATGGCCGCAACCACCCGGTGGGACCGCTCGGTGGCGCTCTCGCGGCTCCGCCTCTTCCCGCTGCCTTGAGTCTAGTCGGAGCACGGCAGGAAAAAAGCAAGGGACACCGAGTCCTCTGCTGGGAGCTGTGGGGAGGCCGCTGGGCAGCTGCTCCCCTTGTAACCCACTCCACCGACCGGAGGCACGGCTCCTGTGAAGCGGCAGCTTAAAAGGGCAACAGCACCACCGCCCCAGCTGCCGCCTGGGAAGGGGCTGCCTCCACCCCGTCCCCCTCCCTCTCACCCCTCACCTTTCACCCCTGACTCCTCACCCCTCACTCCCGCGCTCCCCGTGAGCACCCGTTTCCGCGGGTGCAGGAGTCCAGAGCATGCGCGCGCTTCCGGCTGCCCTCTCCTCGC
>NW_022165371.1:0-1696 GCF_008728515.1 Papio anubis
GCCATTCTCCTGCCTCAGCCTCCCGAGTAGTTGGGACTACAGGCGTCCGCCACCTCGCCCGGCTATTTTTTTTGTATTTTTTAGTAGAGACGGGGTTTCACCGTGTTAGCCAGGATGGTCTCTATCTCCTGACCTCGTGATCCGCCCGTCTCGGCCTCCCAAAGTGCTGGGATTACAGGCTTGAGCCACCGCGCCCGGCCATATTTTTATTTTCTTAAATTTTAGCCCATGTCCATTTTATATTTTAAAAAGGAAAACAATGATAAAAATGAGTGATACTGGCCAGGTACGGTGGCTCACGCCTTTGGAAGGCTGAGGTGGGCAGATCATTTGAGGTCAGGAGTTCAAGACCAGCCTGACCAATATGATGAAACCCCATCTCTACTAAAAATGCGAAAAAACTAGCCAGGCATGGTGGCATGTGCCTGTAATCCCAGCTACTCGGGAGGCTGAGGCAGGAGAATCACTTGAACCCGGGAGGTGGAGGTTGCAGTGAGCCGAGATCGCACCACTGCACTGTAGCCTGGGCAATAGAACAAGACTTAGTCTCAGGAAAAAAAAAAAAAAAAGACCAATACTGTTTCCAAAGCACATTGGGTGGGTTTCTGTGCATGTTATGAGTGACCATCACACTGCTAGCACCCATGCATGGACCCAGAGGAAGGAATGACACTGGGCTCAGGTGATTCAGCCCATCTTCCTATCTGCAGTTTCCTCATAAGGTCCTGAGATTTGCACTTTCTTGCATGTCTGAATAAGAAAGAACGAAAGGCTATATTGGATTATTCCTGCCATAAATATAAATAAATAAGAGGCCAGGCACCATGGCTCATACCTGTAATTCCAGCGCTTTGGGAGGCCAAGGCAGGAGTATCACTTGAGCCTTGGACTTCAAGATCAGCCTGGACAACACAGCAAGACCCCGTCTCTACAAAAAATAGAAAAATTAGCCAGGCTTGGTAGCATACACTTGTATTCCCAGCTATTCAGAAGGCTAGGGTAGTAGGATTGTTTGAGCCCAGGAGTTCGAGGCTACACTGCACTCCAGCCTGGGTGACATACTGAGACCCTGTCTCTAAAAAATGAACAGAACAGAAAGAAAGGAAAGGTATGTGTGCTGGGTGTGGTAATCCCAGCACTTTGAGAGACTGAGGTGGGAGGATCACTGGAGCCCAGGAGTTTGAGACCAGCCTAGGCAACATAGTAAAATTGCTTCTTTACAAAAAAATACAAAAATTAGCCAGACATGGTTGTGTATGTCTGTAGTCCCAGCTACTTGAGAGGCTGGGGTGGGAGGACCACCTGAACTTGGGGAGGATGAGGCTGCAGTGAGCCATGATTGTGCCACAGCACTCCAGCAACAGAATGAGACCCTGTCTCAAAAAAAAAGAAAAGCTATGTAGTGGCCAGGTCCGGCAGCTCATGCTTGTAATCCCAGCACTATGGGAGGTTGAGGAGGGCAGATCACTTGAGGTCATGAGTTTGAGACCAGCCTGGACAACATGCCAAAACTACCTCTACAAAAAATACAAAGATTAGCCAGGCATAGTGGGGCGTATCTGTAGTCCCAGCTACTCCAGAGGCTGATATGGGAGAATCAATTGAGCCCGGGAGGCAGAGGTTGCAGTGAGCAGAGTTTGTGCTACTGCACTCCAGCCTGGGTGACAGAATGAGACGTTGTCTCAAAGAAAAAGTA
>NW_022165372.1:0-1696 GCF_008728515.1 Papio anubis
CTGAAAAATAAGGGAACCAAGAAAACAACATTTACATCTTAGGCAAAGACAGGCTACTTTACCGTGGTGGTAGAGTAGGGCTTCCTTCTCACCCACTTTCTGGAAGGCTCGAAGGAGTCACCTAGGGGATGTGGAAGGACACAGCATGGCTGTCAGTTCATGGTGGTGCTACTCTTGAATGACTCAGGGTCTAGAACTTAGGGATGTGCCTGGTTAACAAGCATGGAATAAGCTTCTCCTGGACCATCCTCTTCATGGACCAAGGAAGGCAAAGAAAGAGCAGAAAGGAAATGAGAGTAGAGCCCTTGGCTTTCCAGGTAGTGGCAAATGAAAGCAACAAGAAATAATCAAGCTCAAAATGAAAAAATGCTAAAATACATGCTAGGATTCAACCACAGCATCCTGTCACTTCTTCAGACCCTTTAAAAGCCCAGCAGGACAGCCACTACCTTCTTGACTTCTACCAAGTCCCTTTCAACCTCCACAGACCCATATACACTGCTACTGCATTTATCTTGGAGGGTATAGGGTTCTGCCCTTGTTTATGTGTGAAGTTTTTTAAAACTAGATTTAATACCATGCACCAGCATTAATTTTATTTATTTATTTATTGTCTCAGTTATAAAAATAATTGGCCAGGCATGGTGGCTCACACCTGTAATCCCAGCACTTTGGGAGGCCGAGGTGAGCAGATCATTTGAGGTCAGGAGTTTGAGTCCAGCCTGACAAACATGGTGAAAACCCATCTCTACTTAAAAAAAAAAAAAAAAAAAAAAAATAGCCAGGCATGGTGGCATGTGCCTGTAGTCCCAGCTACTTGGGAGGCTGAGGCAGGAGAATCCCTTGAACTGGGAGGCAGGGGTTGCAGTGAGCCAAGATCATGCCACTGCACTCCAGCCTGGGTGACAGAGTGAGACTCCTCAAAAACAAAAACAAAAACAAAACAGGCTGGGTGTGGTGGCTCACGCATGTAATCCCAGCACTTTGGGAGGCTGAGGCAGGCAGATCATGAGGTCAGAAGATGGAGACCATCTTGGCTAACACAGTGAAATCCCGTCTCTACTAAAAACACAAAAAATTAGCTGGGGGTGTGGTGGCACACAGTTGTAATCCCAGCTACTCAGGAGGCTGAGGGAGGAGAATTGCTTGAACCCAGGAGGCAGATGTTGCAGTGAGCCGAGATTGTGCCACTGCAATCCAGCCTGGGCAACAGAGCAAGACTCTGTCTCAAAAAAAAAAAAGTCCCCTAAAAATAATCAATTATTAAAGATTAGAAAATACTGAAATACTTATATTTTAAAATAATCACTATAATCATACATTTTCCATTTAGTCTTCCTTTGCCTTGTGTCAGCAGTCATCATGTGAGGGGCTGCCTATGTTCAGCCCAGGCAACCCACAGCGAGAGAGGGCATAGCGGGGAGATGGCCCTGGTGAGCGCTGAGGCTCTTCAAACCAGCTGCCAAGGGAGTTGCAACCAGGGTGATACAGGAGGCTAATTATTTAGTGGTAGTTTGTGTTCTTACTTGTCTTGTCCCCAGGTTGTGTAGCTCACAGACTTTTTTTTTTTTTATAACATTTCTATAGGGGTCATTTGAAGTTCATAATGCCATCAAATATCAATCAAGGGTCTTTCCATTATTTACCGGCTTTGGGATATGTGCTGAGCAGTGGCCGAGCACTGAAAGAATGTGAC
>NW_022165373.1:0-1695 GCF_008728515.1 Papio anubis
AAATAATCTACACACGAGAAGGAATCAGACAAGTGATGCTGGTAATACGATGAAACAGGGTTCTAGTCCACCCTCAAAAGACCACACTAGCTCCCCAGCAATAGATCCAAACCAAGAAGAAAATCAGAATTCCTGGAAAGAATTCGGAAGCTTGATTATTAAGCTATTCAAGGAGACACCAGAGAAAGGTGAAAACCAACTTACAGAAATTTAAAAATCAGTACAGGTTAGAGATGAAAAGTACTGCAAAGAAATAGAGATCACAAATAAAAAACAAACACAATTTCTGGAAAGGAATGACACACTAAGAGAAAAACAAAATGCATCGGAAAGTTTCAACAGTAGAATTGAACGACTAGAAGAAAGAACTTCAGAGCTCACAAACAGGGCTTTGTAAATAGACCAATCAGAGTAAGGGGAAAAAATAAAAAGAATTTTAAGAAAAGAACAAAGCCTCCAAGAAAGCTGGGATTAGGTTAAATGGCCATACCCAAAAATAATTAGAGTTCCTGAGGAAGAAGAGAAATCTACAAGTTTGGAAAACTTATTTTATGGAATAATCAACGAAACCTTCCCTGGCCTCGCTAGAGTTCTAGACGTCCAAAGACAAGAAGCTCAAAGAACACCTGGGAAATCACTGCAAAAGGATCATCACCCAGGCACGTAGTCATCAGGTTATGTGAAGTCAGACATACGAAACGAACGGAAGAGCTGTGAGGCAAAACATCTAGTAACCTATAAAGGAAAACCTCTCATATTAGCAGCAGATTTCTCAGCAGAAACTCTATAGACTACAAGGTATCTTAAAACAAAATAATTAACAGCCAATAATTTTGTATTCAGCAAAATTAAGTTTCCTAAATGAAGTAGAGATAAAGTCATTTTCAGACAAACAACTGCTGACAGAATTAGCCACTGCCAAGCCAGTAGTACAAGAAATGCTAAAAGAAGTTCTAAATCTGAAACCTCAAAATACACCAAAATAGAACCTCCTTAAAGCATAAATCTCACAGGGCCAATAAAACAATACAACAAAGAAAAACACCACAACTACCATGATGAATAAAACACTACCTCACATTTCACTAGTAACATTGAATATAAACGGTCTAAATGCTCCACTTAAAAGATACACAATAGCAGAATGGGGAAGAATATATCAACCAAGTATCTGGTGTTTTCAAGAGACTCACCTAATACATAAGGACTCACATAAACTTGAGGTAAAGGGGTGGAATCAGATATTTCATGAAAATGGAAATCAAAAGCAAGCTGGAGTAACTATTCTAATGTCAGACAAACAGAATTTAAAGCAACAACAGCTAAGACAGACAAAGAGGGACATTATATCGTGATAAAAGGATCACTCCAATAGGAAAATATCACAATCCATGCTGGGCACTGTGGCTCAAGCCTGTAATCCCAGCACTTTGGGAGGCCGAGACGGGCGGATCACGAGGTCAGCAGATCGAGACCATCCTGGTGAACACGGTGAAACCCCGTCTCTACTAAAAAATACAAAAAACTAGCCGGGCGAGGTGGCGGGCGCCTGTAGTCCCAGCTACTCGGGAGGCTGAGGCAGGAGAATGGCGTAAACCTGGGAGGCAGAGCTTGCAGTGAGCTGAGATCCGGCCACTGCACCCCAGCCTGGGCGACAGAGCGAGACTCCGTCTCAAAAAAAAAAAAAAAGGAAAA
>NW_022165374.1:0-57240 GCF_008728515.1 Papio anubis
TTTACAGGAACAGTGTTCAAACACTGCCTTATGAGAAAAGAGGTATAACTCCTTGAGTGAAATGCACATATCACAAAGCAGTTTCTCAGAAACTTTCTCTAAAGTCTTTATCTGAAGACATTTCCTATTTCACCATAGGACTGAATGTGCTCCTGAATCTCCCTTCGCGAATCCATCCATGACGGAGCTTCAAACTGCGTAATAGAAAGAAAGTTTTATCTATGTGAGGTGAATAAACATATCTATTACAAAGCAGTTTCACAGAAAGCTTCATCCCAGTTTTTGTCTGAGGATATTTCCTTTTTCACCATAGTCATCCATATACTCCCGAATGTCCCTTGGTAGCTTTTTCTCCAAAAGGGATTCCCCTACCTTCTATGAGAAGAAAAGTGTAACTGTGTGAGTGGAATGCACACATCACAAAGCATCTCCTCGGAAAGTTTCTCTCCAGTTTCTATCTGAAGATATTTCCATTTTCACCATAAGCCTCAAAGCGCTCCCGAATATCCCTTAGAAGAATAAACTAAAACAGTGTTAGAATACTGCTCAATGAAAAGAGAAGCTTAATTTTTTGAATGGAATTGACATGACACAGAACACTTTCGCAGAAAGCTTTATTTTGTTTTTTATTGGAGGGTATTTCTTTTTCAGTATATTGTTAATAGCATTCCCAAATGTCCTTTCTCAGGTTCCACAGAAACAGTGATTTCAAACTGCTCAATCCAAAGAATGACTTAAATCTATGAGATGAATACACACATCAAAAATCAGTTGCTCAGAAAGCTTCTCTCCTGTTTTCAACGGAAGGTATTTCCTTGCTCACCAGAGGCCTCTGGGCGCCAATTACTATCCCTTCGCAGATTCCTGAAAGAGAGAGTTTCCAAACTGAGCAATGTAGAGTAAACTTTAACTCTGTGAAATGAATGCACATATCACAGGGCAGTTTCTTGGAACACTTCTTTCTGGGTTCTATTTGATTATATTTCACTTTTCGCCATAGTCTTCAGGGCACTCCAAAATATCACTTTTTCAGATTTACAGGAACAGTGTTCAAACACTGCCTTATGAGAAAAGAGGTATAACTCCTTGAGTGAAATGCACATATCACAAAGCAGTTTCTCAGAAACTTTCTCTAAAGTCTTTATCTGAAGACATTTCCTATTTCACCATAGGACTGAATGTGCTCCTGAATCTCCCTTCGCGAATCCATCCATGACGGAGCTTCAAACTGCGTAATAGAAAGAAAGTTTTATCTATGTGAGGTGAATAAACATATCTATTACAAAGCAGTTTCACAGAAAGCTTCATCCCAGTTTTTGTCTGAGGATATTTCCTTTTTCACCATAGTCATCCATATACTCCCGAATGTCCCTTGGTAGCTTTTTCTCCAAAAGGGATTCCCCTACCTTCTATGAGAAGAAAAGTGTAACTGTGTGAGTGGAATGCACACATCACAAAGCATCTCCTCGGAAAGTTTCTCTCCAGTTTCTATCTGAAGATATTTCCATTTTCACCATAAGCCTCAAAGCGCTCCCGAATATCCCTTAGAAGAATAAACTAAAACAGTGTTAGAATACTGCTCAATGAAAAGAGAAGCTTAATTTTTTGAATGGAATTGACATGACACAGAACACTTTCGCAGAAAGCTTTATTTTGTTTTTTATTGGAGGGTATTTCTTTTTCAGTATATTGTTAATAGCATTCCCAAATGTCCTTTCTCAGGTTCCACAGAAACAGTGATTTCAAACTGCTCAATCCAAAGAATGACTTAAATCTATGAGATGAATACACACATCAAAAATCAGTTGCTCAGAAAGCTTCTCTCCTGTTTTCAACGGAAGGTATTTCCTTGCTCACCAGAGGCCTCTGGGCGCCAATTACTATCCCTTCGCAGATTCCTGAAAGAGAGAGTTTCCAAACTGAGCAATGTAGAGTAAACTTTAACTCTGTGAAATGAATGCACATATCACAGGGCAGTTTCTTGGAACACTTCTTTCTGGGTTCTATTTGATTATATTTCACTTTTCGCCATAGTCTTCAGGGCACTCCAAAATATCACTTTTTCAGTTTTACAGGAACAGTGTTCAAACACTGCCTTATGAGAAAAGAGGTAAAACTCCCTGAGTGGAATGCACACATCACAAAGCAGTTTCTCAGAAAGCTTTTCTCCAGTTTCTATCTGAAGAAGATTCCTTTTTCACCATAGGCCCGAATGTGATCCCGAATATCCCTTCATGGATCCGTCCACGACGGAGTTTCCGAGCTGCATAATGTAAAAAAAGCTTTATCTATGAGTGATGAATAAACATAGTAAAAAGCAGATTCACAGAAAGATTCTAGTTTTTACCTGAAGATATTTCCTTTTTCACCATAGTCCTGAAGGTGCTCCCAAATGTCCCTTCATGAGTCTGCCCATGACAGAGTTTCCAAGCTGTGTAATGTAAAGAAAGCTTTATCTATGTAAGATGAATAAACATAGCAAAAAGCAGATTCACAGAAAGATTCTTTCCAGTTGTTATCTGAAGATATATCCTTTTACACTATAGACGTCAATATGCCCCTGGATATCAATTGGTACCTTTTTCTCCAAAAGGGTCTCCCTGATGCTGTATGGGAAGAGAGGTATAATACTGTTAGTGGAATGCACACGTCACAAAGCAGTTCCTCAGAAAGCTTCTCTCCAGTTACTATCTGAACATATTTCCTTGTTCACCGTAAGCCTCAAAGAATTCCCAAAATCTCTTCGCATGCTAAACATAAACAGTGTTTGAAAACTGCTCAATGAAAAGAGAAGCTTAACTGAGTAAGAGGAATTCACAAGACACAGAGCATTTTCACAGAAAGCTTCCTTCTGGATTTTACCTGAGGATATTTCTTTTTCGGTATTCTAAGGATCGTTCCCAAATGTCCTTCCTCAGATTTCACAAAAACAGTGATTTCAAACTGCTCAATCCAAACAATAGTTTAACTCTATGAGAAGAATATACACATCACAAAGCAGTTTCTTAGAAAGCTTCTCTCCAGTTTTCATTGGAAGACATTTCCTTGCTCACCACAACCCTCCGGGCGCCACTTAATATCCCTTCACAGATTCCTCAAAGACAGAGTTTCCAAACTGGGCAACATAGGGTAAGCTTTAACTCTGTGAATAAATGCACATATCAGAGAGCTCTTTCTTAGAATGCTTCTTTCTGGGATTTATTTGAGGATATTTCACTTTTCGTCATAGTCTTCAATGCACTCCGAAATATCACGTTTTCAGTTTCACAGGCACAGTGTTCAAACACTGCCTAATGAGAAAGGAGGTATAACTCTCTGATTGGAATGCATGCATCACAAATCAGTTTCTCAGAAAGCTTCTCTCCATTTTTTATCAGAAGATATTTCCTGTTTCGCCATAGGCCTGAATGTGCTCCCGAACGTCCCTTCACGAACCTGTCCATGGTGACGTTTTAAAAATGCGTAATGGAAAGAAAGTTTTATCTATGTGAGATGAATAAACATGTCTATCACAAAGCAGTTTCGCAGAGAGCTTCTTTCCAGTTTATGTCTGAGGATATTTCCTTTTTCACCATAGCCATCCATATACTCCCGAATGTCCCCTGGTAACATTTTCTCCAAAAGGCATTTCCCATTCCTCTATGAGAAGAAAAACATAACTCTGTGAATGGAATGCACACGTCACAAAGCAGCTCCTTGGAAATCTTCTCTCCAGTTTCTAGATGAAGATATTTCCATTTTCACCATAAGCCTCAAAGCACTCCAGAGTATCCCTTAGATGACAAAACTAAAATAGTGTTAGAATACTGCTCAATGAAAACAGAAGCTTAACTGTGCAAGGGGAATTCACAAGACACAGAGCAGTTTCACAAAAGCTTCCTTCTGATTTTTATCGCAGTGTATTTCTTTTTCAGCATATTCTTAAGAGCGTTCCCAAATGTCCTTTCTCAGATTGCACAGAAACAGTGATGTAAAACTGCTCAATCCAAAGAATGATTTAATTCTACGAGATGAATCCACACATTACAAAGCAGTTGCTCAGAAAGCTTCTCTCCAGTTTTCAACGGAAGACATTTTCTTGCTCACCACAGGCATCCGGTTGCCACTTAATATCCCTTTGAAGAATCTTCAAAGACAGACTGCTAATATCACTGTTTTAGTTTTATAGGAACAGTGTTCAAACAGTGCCTTATGAGAAGAAAGTTACAACTTCCTGAGTGGAATGTAAACATCACCAAGCCATTTCTCTGAAAGCTTCTCTCCAGTTTTTATCTGACGATATTTACTTTTTCACCATAGACCCAAATGTGATCCCGAATATCCCTTCACGGATCCATCCATGACGGAGTTTCCAAGCTGCATAATGTAAAGAAAGCTTTATCTATGTGAGATGAATAAACATAGAAAAAAAGCAGACTCAAAAAACTTCTTTCCAGTTTTTATCTGAAGATATTTCTCTTTTCACTATAGTCCAGAATGTTCTCCCAAATGTCCCTTCGTGGATCCATCCATGACAGGGTTTGTAAGCTGCATAATGTAAAGAAAGCTTTATCTATGTGAGATGAATAAACATAGCACAGAGCAGTTTCATAGAAAGCTTCTTTCCAGTTTTTGTCTGAGGCTCTTTCTCTTTTCACCATAGGCGTCAATATGCTCTCAGACATGCCTTGGTACCTTGTTCTCCAAATGGGTTTCCTCAATGCTGTATGAGAAGAGACGTACAATACTGTGAGTAAAATGCACATGTCACAAAGCAGTTCCTCAAAAAGCTTCTCTCCAGTTTCTATCTGAACAGATTTCTTTCTCACTGTAAGACTCAAAGAGCTTCTGAATATCCCTTTGCACGCTAAATATAAACAGCGTTAGAAAACTCTTCAATGAAAAGGGAAGCTTAACTGAGTGAGAAGAATTCACACGATACAAAGCAGTTTCACAGAAAGCTTCCTTCTGGTTTTCATCTGAGGATATTTCTTTCTCCATATTCCAAAGAATGATCCCAAATGTCCTTGCTGAGATACCTCGGAAACAGTGATTTCAAACTGCTCAATCCAAAGAATGATTTACCTTTATGAGATGAATACGCACATCACAAAGCAGTTGCTCAGAAAGCTTCTCTCCGGTTTTCAATGGAAGACATTTCCTTGCTCACCACAGGCCTCCAGAGCCACTTAATATCCCTTCGTAGATTCCTCAAAGACAGAGTTTCCAAACTGGACAACATAGAGTAAGCTTTAGCTCTGTGAAATGAAAACACATATCACAGAGCAGTTTCTTGGAACACTTCTTTCTGGGTTTTATTTGAGGATGTTTCACTTTTCGCCATAGTCTTCAAAGCATTACAAATTATCGTTTTTTTGAAGAATCTGCTCTCTGATATGTGCATTCACTTCACAGAGTTAAAGTTTACTCTACATTGCCCAGTTTGGAAACTCTGTCTTTGAAGAATATGCGAAGTTATATTAAGTGGCACCTGGAGGCCTGTGTTGAGCAAGGAAATGTCTTCCATTGAAAACTGGAGAGAAGCTTTCTGAGCAACTGGTTTGTGACGTGTGTATTAATCTCCTAGAGTGAAATCATCCTTTGGATGAAGCAGTTTGAAATCACTGTTTCTGTGGAATCTGAGGAAGAATATATGGGAACGCTCTTTAGAATATGGAGAAAGAAATATCCTCAGATAAAAACCAGAAGGAAGCTTTCTGTGAAACTGCTATGTGTCGTGTGAATTCCTCTCACTCAGTTAAGCTTCTCAGCTAGTAACTGGAGAGAGGCTTTCCGAGGAACTGTTTGGTGACCTGTGCATTTCACTGCCAGTGTTATACCTCTCTTCTCATAAAGGATTGGAGAATCCCTTTTGGAGAAGAAGCTATCTAGGGACATTCAGGAGTACATGGACGGCTATGCTGAAAAAGGAAATATCCTCACACAAAAGCTGGAAGGAAGATTTCTGTGAATCTTCCTTTTGCTAAGTTTATTCATCTCACAAAGATAAAGCTTTTTTTACATTACACAGCTTGCAAATTCCCTCATGGATGGGTCTGTGAAGGGATATTCAGGATCACATTTGGGCCTATGGTGAAAGAGGACATATCATCAGATAGAAACTGGAGAGAAGCTTTTTGAGATACTCAGGGAGTATCTCAGGGAGTTATACCTTTCCTGTCATAAGGCACTGTTTGAACACTGTTCCTGTAAAACTAAAAATGTGATATTTGGAGCACATGGAAGACTATGGAGAAAGTGTAATATCCTCAGATAAAACCCAGAAAGAAGTGTTCCAAGAAACTGCTCCCTGATATTTGCATTCATTTTACAGAGTTAAAGCTTACTCTACATTGCCCAGTTTGGAAACTCTGTCTTTGAGGAATCTGTGAAGGGATATTAAGTGTCACCGGGAGTCCTGTCGTGAGCAAGGAAATGTCTTCTGATGAAAACTGCAGAGAAGCTTTCTGAGCAACTGCTTTGTGATGTGTGTATTCATCTCATTGCGTTAAACCATTCTTTGGATTGAGTATTTTGAAATCACTGTTTCTGTGGAATCTGAGGAAGGACATTTGGGAACGCTCTTTAGGATATGGAGAAAGTAATATCCTCAGATAAAAACCAGAAGGAAGCTTTCTGTGAAACTGCTACATTTTGTGTGAATTCCTCTTACTCAGTTAAGCTTCCCTTTTCACTGAGCAGTTTTCTAACACTGTCTATGTTTAGAGTGCGAAGGGATATTATGAAGGGCTTTGAGGTTTACAGAGAAACAGGAAATATGTTCAGAAAGAAACTGGAGAGAAGCTTTCTGAGGAACTGCTTTCTGACGTGTGCATTGCTCTCACAGTATTTTACCACTCTTCTCATAGAGCATCAGGGAAACACTCTTGGAGAAAAAGGTACCAAGGGATATCTGGGAGCATATTGATGCTTATGATACAAAGGGAAATAGCCTCAGACAAAAACTGCAAAGAAGCTTACTGTGAAACTGCTCTGTGTTATGTGTACTCATCTCAAATAGATAAAGCTTTCTTTACGTTACGCAGCTTGAAAACTCTGTCATGGATGTATCCACGAAAGGATATTTGGGATCACATTTGGACCTATAGTGAAAAAGGAAATATTGTCAGATAAAAATTGAAAAGAAGCTTTCTGTGAATCTGCTTTTTATTATGTTTATTCATCACACATAGATAAAGCTCTCTTTACATTACACAGCTTGGAAACTCCGTCATGGACGGATCTGCGAACAGATATTCGGAATCACATTGAAACTTCTTCAAACGTCAAAATCTGCTCCTCAGAAAGCTCCTCTCCAGTTTCTATCTGAACATACTTCGTTTTTCACTGAAAGCTTCAAAGCGCTCCTGGATATCCCTTCGCAGGCTAAACATAAACAGTGTCAGAAAACTGCTCAATGAAAAGAGAAGCTTAACTGAGCAAGAGGAATTCAAATGACGCATAGCAGTTTCACAGAAAGCTTCCTTCTGGTTTTTATCTGAGGATATTTCTTTTTCACCATATTCAAAAGAGTGTCCCCAAATGTCCTTTCTCAGGTTCCACAGAAACAGTGATTTCAAACTGCTCAATCCAAAGAATGATTTAACACTTTGAGATGAATACACACATCACAAAGCAGAAAGTTTCTCTCCAGTTGTCAATGGAAGACATTTCCTTGCTCATCACAGGCCTCCGGGTGCCACTTAATATCCCTTCGCAGTTTCCTCAAAGACAGAGTTTCCAAACTGGGCAACGTAAAGTAAGCTTTAACTCTGTGCAATGAATGCACATATCAGAGAGCAGTTTCTTGGAACACTTCTTTCTGGGTTTTATTTGAGGATATTTCACTTTTCGCCGTAGTCTCCAATGCACTCCGAAATATCAGTTTTTCGGTTTTACGGGAACAGTGTTCAAACACTGCCTTATGAGAAAAGAGGTATAACTCCCTGAGTGGAATGTACACATCACAAAGTAGTTTCTCAGAAAACTTCTCTCCGGTTTTTATCTGAAGATATTTCCATTTTCACCATGGGCCTGACTGTGCTCCCAGATGTCCCTTCATGGTTCCATCCATGACGGAGTTTCCAAGCTGCATAATGTAAAGAAAGCTTTATCTATGTGAGATGAATAAACATAGCAAAAAACAGATTCATAGAAAGCTTCTATTCAGTTTTGCTCTGAATATATTTCCACTTTCACCATAGTCCTGAATGTGCTCCCGATTGTCCCTTCGCGGATATGTCCATGTCAGAGTTTTGAAGCTGCGTAATATACAGAAAGCTTTTTCTATGTGAGATGAATAAACATAACAAGAAACAGATTCATAGAGAGCTTCTTTCCAGTTTTTATCTGAAGGTATTTCCCTTTTAGTCATACTACTGAATGTGCTCCCCAATGTCCCTTCGTGAATCTGTCCATGACACAGTTTCCAACCTATGTAACATAAAGGAAGCTTTATCTATGTGAGATGAATACACATATCACAGAGCAGTTTCACCAAAACTTCTTTCCAGTTTTAGTCTGAAGATATTTCCCTTTTCACCATAGGCATCAATATGCTCCAGAATAGCCCTTTGTATCTTTTTCTCCTAAAGGATTTCCCCAATGCTGTATGAGAAGAGAGGTATAACACTGTGAGTGGAATGCACATGAAACAAAGCAGTTCCTCGGAAAGCTTCTGTCCAGTTTCTATCTGAACATATTTCCTTTTTCACTGTAAGCCTCAAAGCGCTTCCGAATATCCCTTTGCAAGCTAAAGAAAAACAGTGTTAGAAAACTGCTCAATGAAAAGAGAAGCTTAACTGAACAAGAGGAATTCACACAACACAGAGGAGTTTCACAGAAAGCTTCCATCTGGAGTATACCTGAGGATATTTCTTTCTCCATATTCTGAAGAGCATTCCCAAATGTCCTTTCTGAGATTCCACAGGAACAGTGATTTCAAACAGCTCAATCCAAAGAATGATTTAACACTGTGAGCTGCATACAAACATCAAGAAAGAGTTGCTCAGAAAGCTTCTCTTCAATTTTCAAAGGAAGACATTACCTTGCTTGCCACAAGCCTCTGGTTGCCACTAAATATCCCTTCGCAGAATCCCAAAAGACAGACTTTCCAAACTCGGAAATGAAGAGTAAGGTTTAACTCTGTGAAATGAATGAACATGTCAGAGAGCAATTTCCTGGAATGCTTCTTTCCAGGTTTTATTTGATGACATTTCACTTTTCACCATAGTCTTCAATGTGCTCTGAATATCACTTTTTTAGTTTTACAGGAACAATGTTGAAACAGTGTCTTCTGAGGAGAAAGGTATAACACCCTGAGTGAAATGCACACATCACCAAGCAGTTTCTCAGAATGCTTCTCTCCATTATTTACAATACGATATTTCCTTTTCCACCATTGGCAAAATGTGAACTCGAATATCCCTTCGCGGATCCATCCATGATGGAGTTTCCAAGCTGTGTAATGTAAAGAAAGCTTTATCTTTGTGAGATGAATAACCACAGCGAAAAGCAGATTCACAGAAAGATTCTTTCCAGTATTTATCTGAACATATTTCCTTTTTTAACATAGTCCCAATGTGCTCCAAAATGTCCCTTTGTGGATCCGTCCCTGACAGAGTTTCCAAGCTGCGAAATGTAGAGGAAGCTTTATCTATGTGAGATGAATACACATATGCCAGAACAGTATCACATAAAGGGTTTCCCCGATGCTTTATGAGAGAGAGTTATAATAATGTGAGTGGATTGCACACGTCACAAAGCAGCTCCGTGGAAAGCTTCTCTCCAGTTTCTATCTCAACATATTTTGTTTTTCACTGTAAGCCTCAAAGTGCTGACGTATATCCCTTTATATGCTAAACATGAACAATGTTAGAAAACTGCTCAATGAAAAGAGAAGCTTAACTGAGCGAGAGGAATTCACATGACACAAGCAGTTTCACAGAAAGATTCCTTCTGTTTTTTATCTGAGGATATTTCTTTCTCCATATTCTAAAGATCGTTCCCAATGGTCCCTCCTCAGATTCCACAGAAGCAGTGAATTCACACTGCTCAATCCAAAGAATGATTTAACTCTATGTGATGAATACACACATCACAAAGCAGTTGCTCAGAAAGCTTCTCTGCAGTTTTCATCGAAAGACATTTCCTTGCCCACCACTGGCGAACGGGCACCACTTAATATCCCTTCACAGATTCCTGAAAGACAGAATTTGCAAATGGGGCAATGTAGAGTAAGCTTTACCTCTGTGAAATGAATGCCCATATCCAAGAGCAGTTTCTTGGTATGCTTCCTTCTGGGTTTTATTTGAAGATATATCACTTTTAGCCATAGTCTTCAATGTACTCCAAAATATCACTTTTTCGTTTTACAGGAACAGTGTTCAAACATTGCCTTATGAGAAAAGAGGTATAACTCTCTGACAAGAATACACATATCACTAAGCAGTTTGTCAGAAAGCTTCTCTCCAGTTTTTATCGGAATATATTTCCTTTTTCGCAATAGGCCTGAATGTGCTTTCAAATATCACGTCACGGATCCGTCCATGACAGAGTTTCCAACTGTGTAATACAAACAACGTTTTGTCTATGTGAAATGAATAAACAGAGCAAAAAACAGATTCACAGAAAGCTTCTTTATACTTTCTATATGAAGATATTTCCGTTTTCACCATAGTCCTGAATGTGCTCCCGAATATCCCTTCGCGGATCCATCCATGACAGGGTTTCCAAGCTGAAAAATGTAGAGAAAGATTTATCTATGTGAGATGAATATGCATATCTAAGAACAGTTTCACAGAAACGGTTTCCTAGATGCTGTATGAGAAGAGAGGTATAACACTGTGAGTGGAATGCACACATCACAAAGCAGCACTTCAGAAAGCTTCTCTCCAGTTTCTATCAGAACATATTTCCTTTTTCACTGTAAGCCTCAAAGTGTTCCCGAATATCCCTATGCATGCTAAACATAAACAGTGTTAGGAAACTGCTCAATGAAAAGTGAAGCTTAACTGGGCGAGTGGAATTCACACGTCACAGAGCATTTTCACAGGAAGCTTGCTTCTGGGTTTTATCTGAAGGTATTTGTTTTTCAGTATATTCTAAAGAGTATTCCCAAATGTCCTTTCTCAGGTTCCACAGAGACAGTGATTTCAAACTGCTCAATCGAAAGAATGATTTAACTCTACGAGATGAATACACACATCACAAAGCAGTTGCTCAGAAAGGTCTTTCCAGTTTTCAAGGGAAGACATTTCCTTGCTCAGCACAGCCCTCTGGGCGCCACTTAATATCTCTTCACAGATTCCTCATAGATGCAGTTTCCAAATTGGGCAATGTAGAGTAAGTTTTAACTCTGTAATATGAAAACACATATCAGAGAGCAGTTTCTTGGAACGCTTCTTTCTGGTTTTATTTGAGGATATTTCACTTTTCACCATAGTCCTCAATTGGCTCCGAAATACCACATTTTCGGTTTTACAGGAACAGTGTTCAAACACTGCCTTATCAGAAAAGAGGTATAACTCCCTGAGTGGAATGCACACATCACAAAGTGGTTTCTCAGAAAGCTTCTCTGCGGTTTTTGTCTGAAGATATTTCAATTTTCCCCATAGTTCTGAATGTGCTTCCGAAGGTTCCTTCATCGATCAGTCCATGAAAGTGTTTCCAAGCTGTGTAAGGTAAAGAAAGCTTTATTATGAGAGATGAATAAACATTGCAAAAAGCAGATCCACAGCAATCTTCTTTCCAGTTTTTATCTTAAGATATTTCTTCTTTCACCATAGTCCTGAATGTGCTCCTGAATATCCCTTCATGGATACGTCCACGACAGAGTTTCCAAACAGCATAATGCAAAGAAAGCTTTGCTATGTGAGGTGAATACACACAGCACAGAACAGTTTCACAGAAAGCTTCTTTCCAGTTTTTTTCTGAGGCTATTTCTCCTTTCTCCATATGCCAATATGCTACCAAATATGCCTTGGTACCTTTTTCTCCAAAAGGGTTTCCCCAATGCTGTATGAGAAGAGAAGTATAACACTCTGAGTGGAATGCACATGAAACAAAGCAGTTCCTCGGAAAGCTTCTCTCCAGTTTCGGTCTGAACATATTTCCTTTTTCACTGTAAGCCTCAAGGCACTCCCGAATATCCCTTCACACGCTAAACATAAACAGGGTCAGAAAACTGCTCAATGAAAAGAAAGGTGAATCTGAGCGAGAGGAATTAAAAAGACACAGAGCAGTTTCACAGAAAACTTCCTTCTGGATTTTACCTGAGAACATTTCTTTCTCCATATTCTAAGGAGTCTTCCCAAATGTCCTTCCTCAGATTGCACAAAAAGAGAGATTTCAAACTGCTCAATCCAAACAATAGTTTAACTCTATGAGACCAATATACACATCACAAAGCAGTTGCTCAGAAAATTTCTCTCCAGTTTTCATCGGAAGATGTTTCCTTGCTCACCACAAGCCTCTGGGCACCACTTAATATCCCTTCACAGATTCCTCAAAGACAGAGTTTCCAAACTGGGCAACAAAGAGTGTGCTTTAACTCTGTGAAATGAATGCACATATCAGAGAGCAGTTTCTTGGAATGCTTCCTTCTGGGTGTTACTTGAGGATATTTCACTTTTGGCCATAGTCTTCAATGTGCTCTGAAATATTATGTTTTCAGTTTTACAGGAACCGTGTTCAAACACTGCTTTATGAGAAACGAGATAAAGGTCCCTGAGTCGAATGTACACACCACAAAGCAGTTTCTCAGAAAGCTTCTATCCAGTTTTAATCTGAATATACTACCTTTTTCACCATAGGCCTGAATGTGCTCCCGAATGTCCTTTTGCGATTCCGTCCATGATGGAGTTTCAAAACTGAGTAATTGAAAGAAAGTTTTATCTATATGAGATGAATAAACGTATCTATCACAAAGCAGTTGCACAGAAAGCTTCCTTCCAGTTTTTCTCTGAGAATATTTCCTTTTTCACCATAGCCGTTCATATACTCCTGAATGTCCCCTGATAGGTTTTTCTCCAAAAGGGATTCCCCAATCCTCTATGAGAAGAAAGGTATAATTCTGTGAATGGAATGCATATGTCACAAAGCTGTTTGTCAGAAAGCTTCTTGCCAGTTTCTATCTGAAGATATTTCCTTTTACACCGTAAGCCTCAAAGTGCTCCCGAATATCCCATCACAGACTAAACAAAAACAGTGTTAGAACACTGCTCAATGAAAAGGGAAGCTTAACTGTGCGAACCGAATTCACGCAACATAGTGTAGTTTCACAGAAAGCTTCCTTCTGATTTCTATCTGAGGTTATTTCTTTTTCAGGATATTCAAAACAGTGTTCCCAAATGTCCTTTCTCAGGTTCCACAGAAATAGTGAATTCAAACTGCTCAATCCAAAGAATGATTTAACTCTATGAGATGAAGACAAACGTCAGAAAAGTGTTGCTCAGAAAGCTTCTCTCGTATTTTCGATGGAAGACATTTCCTTGCTCGCCACCGGTCTCCAGTTGCCACTTAATATCCCTTCACAGAATCCTCAAAGACAGATTTCCAAACTGGGAAAAGTAGAGTAACCTTTAACTCTGTGAAATGAATGGACATGTGAGAGAGCAGTTTCTTTGAATGCTTGTTTCTGGGTTTTATTTGATGACATTTCACTTTTCTCCATAGTCTTCAATGTGCTCTGAATATTACTTTTTTAGTTTTACAGGAACAGTGTTCAAACAGTGTCTTATGAGAAGAAAGGTATAACTCCCTGAGTGAAATGCACACATCACGAAGCAGTTTCTCAGAAACCTTCTCTCTACTTTTTATCTGATGATATTTCCTTTTTCACCAAAGGCCGAAATGTGATCTCGAATATCCCTTCGCGGATCCATCCATGATGGATGTTCCAAGTTGCATAATGTAAAGAAAGCTTTATCTATGTGAGAGGAATAAACATAGCAAAAAGCAGATTCACAGAAAGCTTCTTTCCAGTTTTTATCTGAAGATATTTCCTTTTTCACCATAGTCCTGAATGTGCTCCTGAATGTCATTTCATGGATCCGTCCATGACAGAGTTTCCAAGCTGCGTAATGTAAAGAAAGCTTTATGTATGTGAGATGAATACACATATCACAGAGCAGTTTCATAGAATGCTTCTTTCCAGTTTTTGTCTGAGGCTATTTCCCTTTTCACCATAGGCATCAACATGCTGCGAATATCACTTGGTACCTTTTTCTCCAAAAGGATTTCCCCGATGCTGTATGAGAAGAGTGGTATAACACTGTGAGTGGAATGCACACATCACAAAGCAGTTCCTTGGAAAGCTTCTCTTCAGGTTCGGTCTGAACATATTTCCTTTTTCACTATAAGCCTCAAAGCGCTCCTGAAAATCCCTTCACACGCTAAACATAAACAGTGTTGGAAAACTGCTCAATGAAAAATGAAGCATATTTGAGTGAGAGGAATTCACACGACACATAACAGTTTCACAGAAAGCTTCCTTCTGGTTTTTATGTGAGGATTTTTTTTCTTCATATTGTGAAGAGTGTTCCCAAATGTCCTTCCTCAGATTCCACAGGAACAGTGATTTCAAACTGCTTAATCCAAAGGATGATTTATCTCTATGCAATGAATACACATCACAAAGCAGTTGGTTAGAAAGCTTCTCTCCAGTTTCCACGGAAGACATTTCCTTGCTCACCACAGGCCTCTGGGCTCCACTTAATATCCCTTGGCAGATTCCTCAAAGACAGAGTTTCCAAATCCAAGTAATTTAGTGTAAGCTTTAAATCTGTGAAATGAATGCACATTGTTAGAGCGTAGTTTCCTGGAATGCTTCTTTCTAGATTTTATTTGAGGATATTTGCTCTTCTCCATAGTCCTCAATGTGCTCTGAAATATCACTTTTTCGGTTTTACAGGAACAGTGTTCAAACACTGCCTTATGAGAAAAAGGTATAACTCCGGTAGTGGAATGCACACATCACAAAGCATTTTCTCAGAAACCTTCTCTCCAGTTTTTCTCTGGAGACATTTCCTTTTTCACCATAGTCCTGAAGGTGCTCCCGAATGTAACTTGGTGGATCTGTCCATAATGGAGTTTCCAAGCTGTGTAAAGTAAAGTAAACGTTGTCTATGTGAGATGAATAAAAAGAGCCAAAAGTAGATTCACAGAAAGCTTCTTTTCAGTTTTTATTTGAAGATATTTCCTTTTCATCCATAGTCCTGAATGTGCTCCTGAATGTCTCTTCGCAGATCTGTCCATGATGGAGTTTCCAAACTGCGTAATATAAAGGAAGTTTTATCTATGTGAGCTGAATAAACATATCTATCACAAAACATTTTCACAGAAAGCTTCTTTCCAGTTTTTGTCTGAGAATATTTCCTTTTTCACCCTAGCCATCCATATACTCCTGAATGTCATTTAGTGTCTTTTTCCCCAAAAGAGGTTCACCAATTCTCTAAGCAAAGAAAAGTATAACTCTGTGAGTGGAATGCACATGTCACAAAGCAGCCCCTTGGAAATCTTCTCTCCAGTTTCTGTCTGAAGATATTTCCATTTTCACCGAAGCCTCAAAGTGCTAACGAATATCCCTTTGCAGATAAAACAAAAACAGTGTTAGAATACTGCTCAATGAAAAGAGAAGCTGAACTATGTGCGTGGAATTCACACTACATGGAGCAGTTTCTCAGAAAGCTTCTTTCTGGTTTTGTCTGAGGGTAATACTTTTAGAGCATATTCTAAAGAGCATTCCTAAATATCCTTTCTCACTTTCCACAGAAACAGTGATTTCAAACTGCTCAATCCAAGGAATGCTTTAACTCCATGAGATGAATGCACACATCACAAAGCAGTTGCTCAGCAGGCTTCTCTCCGGTTTTCAACGGAAGACATTTCCTTGCTCACAACAGGCCTCATGGCGCCACTTAATATCCCATCGCAGATTCCTCAAAGACAGAGTTTCCAAAGTGGGCAATGTAGAATAAGCTTTATCTCTGTGAAGTGAATGCACACACAATAGAGCAGCTTCTTGGAATGCTTCTTTCTGGGTTTTATTTGAGGATAGTTTAATTTTTGCCATGGTCTCCAATGATCTCCAAAATATCACTTTTTCTGTTTTACAGGAACAGTGTTCAAACACTACCTTATGAGAAAAGAGGTATAACTCCCTGAGTGGAATGCACACCTCACACAGCAATTTCTAAGAAAGCTTCTCTCAATTTTTTATCTGAAGATATTTCCTTTTTCACCATAGGCCTGAATGTGCTCCCAAATGTCCCTTCGCCGATCCCTCCATGACGGAGTTTCCAAACTGCATAACATAAAGAAAGTTTTCTCTATGTGAGATGAATAAACATATCTATCACAAAGCAGTTTCACACAAAGCTTCTTTCCAGTTTTTGTCTGAGGATATTTTCTTTTTCACCATTGCCGTCCATATTCTCCCGAATGTCCCTTGGTGTCTTTTTCTCCAAAAGAGGTTCACCCATCCTCTAAGCAAAGAAAAGTATATCTCTGTGAGTGGAATGCACAAGTCACAAAGCACCTCCTCGGAAAGCTTCTCTCAAGATTCTGTCTGAAGATATTTCCGCTTTCACCATAAGCCTCAAAGTGCTAACGAACATCCCGTCACAGACTAAACAAAAACAGTGTTAGAATACTTCTCAATGAAAAGAGAAGCTGAACTGAGTGAGTGGAATTCAAACGACACAGAGCATTTCACAGAAAGCTTCCTTCTGTTTTTTATCTGAGGGTATTACTTTTACAGCATATTCTAAAGAGCGTTCCCAAGTATCCTTTCTCAATTTCAACAAAAACAGTGAATTCAAACTGCTCAATCCAATGAATGATTTAACTCTATGAGATGAATGCACACATCACAAAGAAGTTGCTCAGAAAGCTTCTTTCCAGTTTTCAACCGAAGACATTTCCTTGCTCAACACAGGCCCCCTGGCGCCACTTAATATCCCTTTGCAGATTCCTCAAAGACAGTTTCCAAATTGGGCAATGTCGAGTAAGCTTTAACTCTTAGAAATGAATGCACACACAAGAGAGCAGCTTCTTGGACTGCTTCTTTCTGGGTTTTATTTGAGGATAATTCAATTTTCATCATAGTCTTCAATGTGCTCTGAAATATCACTTTTTCGGTTTTACAGAAAACGTGTTCAAACACTGCCTTCTGACAAAAGAGGTAAAACTCCTTCAGTCGAATGCACATATCACAAAGCAGTTTCTCAGAATGCTTCTCTCCAGTTTTTATCTGAAGATATTTCCATTTTCAAAATAGTCCTGAATGTGCTCCCAAATGTCCCTTCACGGATCCGTCAATGACAGAGTTTCCAAGCTGTGTAATGTAAAGAAGGCTTTATCTATGTGAGATGAATAAACATAGGAAAAAGCAGATTCACGGAGATCTTCCTTCCAGCTTTTGTCTGAAGATATTTCCGTTTTCACCATAGCAGTCCATATACTCTGAATGTCCCTTGGTAGCTTTTACTCCAAAAGGGATTCCCCAATCCTTTATTAGAAGAGAGGTATAACACTGTGAGTGGAATACACAGGTCACAAAGCAGTTCCTTGGAAAGCCTCTCTCCAGTTTCTATCTGAACATATTTCCTTTTACATCATAAGCCTCGAAGCACTCCCAAATATCCCTTTGCATGCTAAACATAAACAGTGTTAGAAAAGTGCTCAATGAAAGAGAAGCTTAACTGAGTTAATGGAATTCACATGACACATAGCAGTTTCACAGAAATTTTCCTTCTGGTTTTTATCTGAGGAAATTTCTTTCTCCATATTCTAAAGAGCGTTCCCAAATGTCCTTCCTCAGATTCCACAGAAACAGTGATTTCAAACTGCTCCTTCCAAAGGATGATTTAACTCTATGAGATGAATACACCTGTCACAAAGCAGTTGCTCAGAAAGATTCTCTCCAGTTTTGAAAGGAAGACATTTCCTTGCTCAACACAGGCCTCTGGGAGCCACTTAAAATAACATCGCAGATTCCTCAAAGAGAGACTTTCCAAACTGAGCAACGTTGAGTAAGCTTTAACTCTGTGAAGTGAATGCACATAAAAGAGAGCAGTTTCTTGGAACGCTTCTTTCTGGGTTTTATTTGAGGACAGATCACTTTTCCCCATAGTCTTCAATGCACTTCGAAATATAACCTTTTTGGTTTTACAGGAAGAGTGTTCAAACACTGCCTTATGAGAAAAGAGGTATAACTACCTAAGGGGAATGCACACATCACAAAGCAGTTTCTCAGAAAACTTCTCTCCAGTTTTTATCTAAAGATATTTCCATTTTCACCATGGGCCTGAATGTGCTCCCAGACGTCCTTTGGTGGTTCTGTCCATGATGGAGTTTCCAAGCTGCATAATGTAAAGAAAGCTTTATCTATGTGAGATGAATAAACATAGCAAAAAGCGGAATCACAGAAAGCTTCTTTCCAGTTTTTCTCTGAAGATATTTCCTTTTTCACCATAGACCAGAATTTTCTCCCAAATGTCCCTTCACGGATCCGTCCATGGCAGAGTTTGCAAGCTATGTAATGTAAAGAAAGCTTTATCTATGTGAGATGAATACACATAGCACAGAGCAGTTTCACAGAAAGTTTCTTTACAGCTTTTCTCTGAGGTTATTTCTCTTTTCACCATATTCGTCAATATGCTCCCAAATATCACTTGGTACGTTTTTGACCAAAAGGGTTTCCCCGATACTGTATGAGAAGAGAGGTATAACACTGTGAATGGAATGCACACGTCACAAAGCAGTTCCTCGGAAAGCTTCTCTCCAGTTTCTATCTGAACATATTTCCTTTTTCACCGTAAGCCTCAAAGCACTCTCGAATATCCCTTTGCATGCTAAACATAAACCATGTTTGAAAACTGCTCAATGAAAAGAGAAGCTTAACTGAGCAAGAGGAATTCACAAGACACAGAGCATTTTTACAGAAAGCTTCCTTCTGGATTTAACCTGAGGATATTTCTTTCTCCATATTCTAAGGATCGTTCCCAAATGTCCTTCCTCAAGATTCCACAAAAACAGTGATTTCAAAATACTCAATCTAAATAATAGTTTAACTCTATGAGAAGAATACACACATAACAAAGCAGTTTCTCAGAAAGCTTCTCTCCAGTTTTCTTTGGAAGTCGTTTCCTTGCTCACCACAAGCCTCCGGGCGCCACATAATATCCCTTCACAGATTCCTCAAAGACAGAGTGTCCAAACTGGGCAACAAAGAGTGAGCTTTAACTCTGTGAAATGAATGCAACTATCAGAGAGCAGTTTCTTGTAACGATTCTCTCTGAGTTTTATTTGAGGATATTTCACTTTTCGCCATATTCTTCAATGCCCTCCGACATATCACATTTTCAGTTTTTCAGGAACATTATTCAAACACTGCCTTATGAGAAAGGAGGTATAACTCCCTGAGTAGAATGCATGCATCACAATTCAGTTTCTTAGAGAGCTTCTCTCCATTTTTAATCTGAAGATATTTCCTATTTCACCATAGGCCTGAATGTGCTCCCGAACATCCCTTCACATATCTGCTCATGGCAATGTTTTAAAAATGCCTAAAGGAAGGAAAGTTTTATCTACGTGAGATGAATAAACATGTCTATCACAAAGCAGTTTCACAGAAAACTTCTTTCCAGTTTATGTCTGAGGATATTTCCTTTTTCACCATAGCCATCCATATAATCCCGAATGTCCCCTGGTAACTTTTTCTCCAAAAGGCATTTCCTATTCCTGCATGAGAAAAAAGGTATAACTCTGTGAATGGAATGCACACGTCACAAAGCAGCTCCTCGGAAATCTTCTCTCCAGTTTCCCTCTGAAGATATTTCCGTTTTCACCGTAAGCCTCAAAGCGCTCCTGAGTATCTTTTAGCTGACAAAACTAAAAACAGTGTTAGAATACTGATCAATGAAAACAGAAACTTAACTGTGCAAGGGGCATTCATATGACACAGAGAAGTTTCACAAAAGCTTCCTTCTGATTTTTATCGGAGTGTATTTCTTTTTCAGCATATTATTAAGAGCATTCCCAAATGTCCTTTCTCAGATTCCACAGAAACAGTGATTTCAAACTGATCAATCCAAAGAATGATTTAACTCTATGAGATAAATCCACACATCACAAAGCAGCTGCTCAGAAAGCTTCTCTCCAGTTTTCAATGGAAGACATTTCCTTGCTCGCCACAGGCATCTGGTTGCCACTTAATATCTCTTTGCAGAATCTTCAAAGACAGACTGCTAATATCACTTTTTTAGTTTTATAGGAACAGTGTTCAAACAGTGCCTTATGAGAAGAAAGTTATAACTACCTGAGTGGAATGTAAACATCACCAAACAGTTTCTCTGAAAGCTTCTCTCCAGTTTTTAATCTGATGATATTTACTTTTTCACCATAGACCTGAATGTGATCCCGAATATCCCTTCGCAGATACATCCGTGACGGAGTTTCCAAGCTGCATAATGTAAAGAAAGCTTTATCTATGTGAGATGAAAAACATAGAAAAAAAGCAGACTCTCAGAAAGCTTCTTTCCAGTTTTTATCTGAAGATACTTCCTTTTTCATCATAGTCCAGAATGTTCTCCCGAATGTCCCTTTGCAGATCTGTCCATGACAGAGTTTGCAAGCTGCATAATATAAAGAAAGCTTTATGTATGTGAGATGAATACAGATATCACAGAGCAGTTTCATAGAAAGCTTCTTTCCAGTTTTTGTCTGAGGCACTTTCTCTTTTCACCATAGGCGTCAACATGCTCCAGATATCCCTTGGTACCTTGTTCTCCAAAAGGGTTTCCCTTATGCTGTATGAGAAGAGACGTACAATACTGTGAGTAAAATGCACACGTCACAAAGCAGTTCCTCGGAAAGCTTCTCTCCAATTTCTATCCGAACATATTTGCTTTCTCACTGTAAGACTCAAAGAGCTTCTGAATATCCCTTTGCACGCTAAATATAAACAGCGTTAGAAAACTCTTCAATGAAAAGGGAAGCTTAACTGAGTGAGAGGAATTCACACGATACATAGCAGTTTCACAGAAAGCTTCCTTCTGGTTTTCATCTGAGGATATTTCTTTCTCCATATTCCAAAGAATGATCCCAAATGTCCTTCCTGAGATACCACAGAAACAGTGATTTCAAACTGCTCAATTCAAGGAATGATTTAACTTTATGAGATGAATACGCACATCACAAAGCAGTTGCTCAGAAAGCTTCTCTCCAGTTTTCAAGGGAAGATATTTCCTTGCTCACCATAGGCCTCCGGAGCCACTTAATATCCCTTCGTAGATTCCTCAAAGACAGAGTTTCCAAACTGGACACGTAGAGTAAGCTTTAGCTCTGTGAAATGAAAGCACATATCATAGAGCAGTTTCTTCGAACACTTCTTTCTGGGTTTTATTAGGGTATGTTTCACTTTTCGCCATAGTCTTCAAAGCTTTCTGAATTATCACTTTTTCTGTTTTACAGGAACAGTGTTCAAACACTGCCTTATGAGAGAAGAGTTATAAATCCCTGAGTGGAATGCACATATCACAAAGAAGTTTCTCAGAAAGCTTCTCTCCAGTTTTTATCTGAAGATATTTCCTTTTTCACCATAGTCCTGAATGTGCTTCCGAATATCCCTTTGCGGATATGTCCATGTCAGAGTTTACAAGCTGCGTAATGTACAGAAAGCTTTATCTATGTGAGATGAATAAACATAACAAGAAACAGATTCATAGAAAGCTTCTTTCCAGTTTTTATCTGAAGGTATTTCCCTTTTAGTCATACTACTGAATGTGCTCCCGAATGTCCCTTTGCGAATCTGTCCCTGACACAGTTTCCAACCTATGTAATGTAAAGGAAGCTTTATGTATGTGAGATGAATACACATATCACAGAGCAGTTTCACAGAAAGCTTCTTTCCAGTTTTGGTCTGAAGATATTTCCCTTTTCACCATAGGTATCAATATGCTCTGGAATAGCCCTTTGTATCTTTTTCTCCTAAAGGATTTCCCCAATGTTGTATGAGAAAGGAGGTATAACACTGTGAGTGAAATGCACACATCACAAAGCAGTTCCTCTGAAAGCTTCTCTCCAGTTTCTATCTGAACATATTTCCTTTTTCAACATAAGCCTCAAAGCCCTCCCGAATATCCCTTTGGATGCTAAAGAAAAAGAGTGTTAGAAAACTGCTCCATGAAAAGAGAAGCTTAACTGAGCAAGAGGAACTCACACGACACAGAGGAGTTTCACACAAACCTTCCATCTAGATTTTACCTGAGGATATTTCTTTATCCATATTCGAAAGAGCGTTCCCAGATGTCCTTTCAGAGATTCCACAGGAACAGTGATTTCAAACAGCTCAATCCAAAGAATGATTTAACACTATGACCTCCATACAAACATCACAAAAGAGTTGCTCAGAAAGCTTCTCTTCAATTTTCAACGGAAGACATTTCGTTCCTTGCCACAGGTCTCCAGTTGCCACTTAATATCCCTTCACAGAATCCCAAAAGACAGACTTTCCAAACTGGGAAATGTAGAGTAAGCTTTAACTCTGTGAAATGAATGGACATGTCAGAGAGCAGTTTCTTGGAATGCTTCTTTCCGGGTTTTATTTGATGACATTTCACTTTTCACCTTAGTCTTTAATGTGCTCTGAATATTACTTTTTTAGTTTTACAAGAACAGTGTTGAAACAGTATCTTATGAGAAGAAAGGTATAACACCGTGAGTGGAATGCACACATCACCAAGCAGTTTCTCAGAAAGCTTCTCTCCAGTTTTTATCAGATGATATTTCCTTTTTCATCATTGGCCCGAATGTGACCCTGAATATCCCTTCGTGGATCCATCCGTGACGGAGTTTCCAAGCTGAGTAATGTAAAGAAAGCTTTATCTATGTGAGGTGAATAAACATAGCGAAAAGCAGATTCACAGAAGTATTCTTTCCAGTATTTATCTGAATATATTTCCTTTTTTAACATAGTCTTGAATATGCTCCCAAATGTTCCTTAATGAATCCGTCCCTGACAGAGTTTCCAAGCTGCGTAATGTAGAGAAAGAATTATCTATGTGAGATGAATACACATATCACAGAAGCGTATCACATAAAGGGTTTCCCCAATGCTGTATGAGAAGAGTGTTATAACACTGTGAGTGGAATACACACATCACAAAGCAGTTCCACGGAAAGCTTCTCTCCAGTTTCTATCTCAACATATTTTGTTTTTCACCATAAGCCTCAAAGTGCTGACGTATATCCCTTTATACACTAAACATGAACAATATTAGAAAACTGCTCAATGGAAAGAGAAGCTTAACTGAGTGAGAGGAAGTCATACAACACACCGCAGTTTCACAGATAGATTCCTTCTGGTTTTTTTCTGAGGGTATTTCTTTCTCCATATTCTAAAGATCGTTCCCAATTGTCCCTCCTGAGATTCCACAGAAGCAGTAAATTCAAAGTGCTCAATCCAAAGAATGATTTAAGTCTATGAGATGAATACACACATCAGAAAGCAATTGCTCAGAAAGCTTCTCTGCAGTTTTCATCGAAAGACATTTCGTTGCACACCAGAGGCGAATGGGCAACACTTCATATCCCTTCACAGATTCCTGAAAGACAGAACTTGCAATCGGGGCCATGTAGAGCAAGCTTTGCCTCTGTGAAATGAATGTACATAACCGAGACCAGTTTCTTGGTATGCTTCTTTGTAGGTTTTATTTGAGGATATATCACTTTTAGCCACAGTCTTCAATGTACTCCAAAATATCACCTTTTCTTTTTACAGGAACAGTGTTCAAACACTGCCTTATGAGAAAAGAAGTATAACTCTCTGAGTGGAATACACACATCACAAAGCAATTTCTCAGAAAGATTCTCTCCAGTTTTTATCAGAATAGATTTCCTCTTTCACAGTAGGCCTGAATGCGCTTTCATATATCACGTCGCAGATCCATCCATGACGGAGTTTCCAACTGCGTAACATAAACAAAGTTTTATCGGTGTGAGAGGAATAAACAGAGCAAAAAGCAGATTCACAGAAAGCTTCTTTCTAGTTTTTATCTGAAGATATTTCCTTTTTCACCGCACTCCTGAATGTGCACCCAAATATCCCTTTGTGGATCCATCCATGACAGGGTTTCCAAGCTGCAAAATGTAGAGAAGGATTTATCTATGTCAGATGAATACACATATCTAAGAACAGTTTCACAGAAAGGGTTTCCTAGTTGTTGTATGAGTAGAGAAGTATAACACTGTGAGTGGAATGCAGACGTCACAAAGCAGCACTTCGGAAAGCTTCTCTCCAGTTTCTATCAGAACATATTCCCTTTTCCACTGGAAGCCTCAAAGTGTTCCCGAATATCCCTATGCATGCTAAACATAAACAGTGCTAGGCAACTGCTCAATGAAAAGTGAAGCCTAACTGGGCGAGTGGAAGTCACATAACACAGAGCAGTTTCACAGGAAGCTTGCTTCTGGGTTTTATCTAAAGGTATTTGTTTTTCAGTATATTGTAAAGAGCGTTCCCAAATTTCCTTTCTCAGGTTCCACAGAAACAGTGATTTCAAACTGCTCAATCGAAGGGATGATTGAACTCTACGAGATGAATATACACATCACAAAGCAGTTGCTCAGAAAGCTTCTCTCCAGTTTTCAAGGGAAGACATTTTATTGCTCACCGCAGGCCTCCGGGCGCCACTTAGTATCCCTTTGCAGATTCCTCAAAGAGGCAGTTTCCAAATTGGGCAATGTAGAGTATGTTTTAACACTGTGATATGAAAACACATCAGAGAGTAGTTTCTTGGAAGGCTTCTTTTTGGGTTTTATTAGAGGATATTTCACTTTTTGCCGTAGTCCTCAATGCGCACTGAAACATCACTTTTTCAGTCTTACAGGAACAGTGTCCAAACACTGCCTTATGAGAAAAGCGGTATAACTCCCTGAGTGGAATGCACATATCACAAAGCAGTCTCTCAGAAAGCTTCTCTCCGGTTTTTGTCTGAAGATATTTCGATTCTCCCCATAGTCCTGAATGTGCTCCTGAAGGTCCCTTCGTTGATCCGTCCATGACAGTGTTTCGAAACTGCGTAAGGTAAAGAAAGCTTTATCTATGTGAGATAAGGGAACGTTGCGACAAGCATATCCACAGAAATCTTCTTTCCAGTTTTTATCTTAAGATATTTCTTCTTTCACCATAGTCCTGAATGTGCTCCTGAATGTCCCTTCGTGGATACGTCCATGACAGAGCTTTCAAGCAGCATAATGTAAAGAAAGCTTTATCCTTGTGAGACGAATACACATAGGACAGAACAGTTTCACAGAAACCTCCTTCCAGTTTTTTTCTGAGGTTATTTCTCCTTTCTCCATATGCGTCAATATGTTACCAAATATCCCTTGGTACCTTTTTCTCCAAAAGGATTTCCCCGATTCTGTATGAGAAGAGAAGTATAACACTCTGAGTGGAATGCACACGTCACAAAGCAGTTCCTCAGGAAGCTTCTCTCCAGTTTCAGTCGAACCATATTTCCTTTTTCACCGTAAGCCTCAAAGCGCTCCCGAATATACCTTCACACGCTAAACATAAACAGGGTCAGAAAACGGCTCAATGAAAAGAGAGGTGAAACTGAGTGAGAGGAATTAAAAAGACACAGAGCAGTTTCACAGAAAGCTTCCTTCTGGATTTTACCTGAGGATATTTCTTTCTCCATATTCTAAGGAGCGTTCCCAAATGTCCTTCCTCAGATTGCACAAAAAACAGTGATTTCAAACTGCTCAATCCAAACAATAGTTTAACTCTATGAGACCAATACTCACATCACAAAGCGGTTTCTCAGAAAGCTTCTCTCCAGTTTTCATCGGAAGACGTTTCCTTGCTCACCACAAGCCTCTGGACACCACTTAATATCCCTTCACAGATTCCTCAAAGACAGACGTTCCAAACTGGGCAACGAAGAGCATGCTTTAACTCTGTGAAATGAATGCAGATATCAGAGGGCAGTTTCTTGGAATGCTTCCTTCTGGGTATGATCCGTGCATGGCAGAGTTTCCAAGCTGTGTAATGCAAGGAAGACTTTGTCTATGTGAGACGAATAAACATAGCAAAAAGCAGATTCAGAGAGATCTTCCTTCCTGATTTTGTCTGAGGATTTTTCTTTTTTTACCATAGCTGTTTATGTTCTTCTGAATGTCCCTTGGCAGCTTTTTCTCCAAAAGAGATTCCCCAGTCCTTTATTAGAAGAGAGGTATAACAGTGTGAGTGAAATGCACAGGTCACAAAGCAGTTCCTCGGAAAACCTCTCTTCAGCCTCTACCTGAACATATTTCCTTTTACATCGTAAGCCTCAAATTACTCCCAAATATCCCTTTGCTTGCTAAACATAAACAGTGTTAGAAAGTGCTCCATGAAAAGAGAAGCTTAACTGAGTGAGCGGAATGTTCACAACACATAGTAGCTTCACAGAATGATTCCTTCTGGTTTTCATCTGAGGATATTTCTTTCTCCATTTTCTAAAGAGCGTTCCCTTATGTCCTTCTTGAGATTCCACAGAAACAGTGCTTTTAAACCGCTCCTTCCAAAGGTTGATTTAACTCCATGAGATGAATACACCCATCACAAAGCAGTTGCTCAGAAAGATCTCTCCAGTTTTCAATGGAAGACATTTCCTTGCTCAACACAGGCCTCCAGGCGCCATTTAATATAACTTCACAGGTTCCTCAAAGAGAGACTTTCCAAACTGGACAATGTAGAATAAGCTTTAACTCTGTGAAGTGAATACACATATCAGAGAGCAGTTTTTTGAAACGCTTCTTTCTGGGTTTTATTTGAGGACAGATCAGTTTTCTCCAGTCTTCAATGTACTCCAAAATACAACTTTTTGGTTTCACAGGAACAGTGGTCAAACACTACCTTATGAGAAAAGAGGTATAATGCCCTGAGTGGAATGCACACATCAGAAAGCAGTTTCTCAGAAAACTTGTCTCTGAGTTTATCTGAAGATCTTTCCTTTTTCACCATAGGTCTGAATGTGCTCCCGAATGTCCTTTCGTGATTCCATCCGTGATGGAGTTTCCAAGCTGCATAATGTAAAGAAAGCTTTATCTATGTGAGATGAATAAATATAGCATAAAACAGATTCACAGAAAGCTTCTCTCCAGTTTTTATCTGAAGATATTTCCTCTTTCACCATAGTCCAGAGTTTCCTCCAGAATGTCCCTCACGAATCCATCCATGACAGAGTTTGCAAGCTGCGTAATGTAAAGAAAGCTTTATCTATGTTAAATGAATACACATAGCACAGAGCAGTTTCACAAAAAGCTTCTTTCCAGCTTTTCCTTGAGGCTATTTCCCTTTTCACCATATTCGTCAATATGCTCCCAAGTATCCCTTGTTGTGTTATTGTCCAAAAGGGTTTTCCTGATGCTGTATGAGAAGAGAGGTGTAACATTGTGAGTGGAATACTCACGACACAAAGCAGTTCCTCAGAAAGCTTCTCTCCAGTTTCTATCTGAACATATTTCCTTTTTCACCATAAGCCTCAAAGCCCTCTCGAATACCCCTTCATACACTACACATAAAGTGTGTTTGAAAACTGCTCATTGAAAAGAGAAGCTTAACTGAGTGAGAGGAACTCACAAGACACAGAACATTTTCACAGAAAGCTTCCTTCTGGTTTTTACCTGACAATATTTCTTTCTCCATATTCTAATGAGCGTTCCCAATGTCCTTCCTCATATTCCACAGAAGCAGTGATTTCAAACTGCTGCATCCAAAGAATGGTTTATCTCTATGAGATGAATACACAGATCACAAAACAGTTGCTCAGAATGTTTCTGTCCCGTTTTCATCAGAAGACAATTCCTTGCTCACCACAGACCTTGGACGCCATTAAATATTCCTTCGTAGATTCCTCAAAGACAGAATTTCCAAGCTGGACAATGAAGAGTATTCGTTAACTCTGTGAAATGAATGCACATATCAAAGAGTAGTTTGTTGGAATGCTTCTTCCGGGGTTTTATTTGAGAATATTTCACTTTTCACCACATTCTTCAAGAATCTCTGAAATATCAGTTTTTCATTCTTACAGGAACAGTATTCAAACATTTCCTTATGAGAAAAGAGGTATAATTCCCTGAGTGGAATGCATACATCACACAGCAATTTCTAAGGAAGTTTCTCTCAATTTTTTATCTGAAGATATTTTCTTTTTCACCATTCGCTTGAATGTGCTCCTGAATGTCCCTTCACTGATCCATCCGTGACGGAGTTTCCAAACTGTGTAACATAAAGAAAGTTTCATCTATGTGAGATGAATAAACATATCTATCACAAAGCAGTTTCACAGAAAGCTTTTTTCCAGTTTTTCTCTGAGGATATTTCCTTTTTCACCATAGCCATCCATGTACTCCTGAATGTCCCTTGGTGGCTATTTCTCCAAAAGAGGTTCACCCATCTTCTAAGCGAAGAAATGTATATCTCTGTGACTGGAATGCACACGTCCCAAAGCAGCTCCTCAGAAAGCTTCTTCCCTGTTTCTGTCTGAAGATATTTCCGTTTTCATCATAAGCCTCAAAGTGCTAACGAATATCACTTCACAGAATAAACAAAAACAGTGTTAGAATACTGCTCAATGAAAAGGGAAGTTGCAATGTGTGAGTGGAATTCACATGACTGAGAGCAGTTTCACAGAAAGCTTCCTTCTGGTTTTTATCTGAGGATATTTCTTTTTCAGCATATGCTAAAGACTATTCCCAATTGGCCTTTCTCAAGTTCCAAAGAAACAGTGATTTCAAACTGCCGAATACAAAGAATGATTTAACTCTATGAGATGAATGCACACATCACAAAGCAGTTGCTCAGAAAGCTTCTGTCCCATTTTCAATGGAAGACGTTTCTTTTCTCACCACAAGTCTCTGGGTGCCACTTAATACCACCTCACAGATTCCTCAAAGACAGAGTTTTTAAACTGGGCATCCTAGTGCAAGCTTTAACTCTCTGAAATGAATGCACATGTCAGAGAGCAGTTTTTTGCAACACTTCTTTCTGGGTTTTGTTTCTGGATTTTCACTTTTCACCATAGTCTTCAATGCGCTGCAAAATATCACTTTTTCAGTGTTATGGGAACAGTGTTCAAACACTGCCTTATGAGAAAAGTAAAACTCCAGAGTGGAATGCACACATCTCAAAGTAGTTACTCAGAAAGCTTCTCTCCAGTTTTTAGCTGAAGATATTTCCTATTTCCCCACAGGTCTGAATATGCTCCCGAATGTCCCTTCACGAATCCGTCATGTCGCAGTTTCAAAACTCTGTAATAGAAAGAAAGTTTTATCTATGTGAGATGAATAGACATATCTATCACAAAGCAGTTACACAGAAAGCTTCTTTCCAGTTTTTGTCTGAATATATGTCCTTTTTTACCATAGCCGTCCATATACTCCCGAATGTCCCCTGGTAGCTATTTCTCCAAAATGGATTCCGCAATCCTATATGAGAAGAAAAGTAAAACATTGTGAGTGAAATGCACACGTTACAAAGCAGCTCCTCAGAAATATTCGCTCCAGCATCTATTTGAAGATATTTCCATTTTCACCATAAGCCTCAAAGCGCTCCCAAGTATCCCTTAGCTGACTAACCTAAAACAGTGTTAGAACACTGCTCATTGAAACTAGAAGCTTAGCTGTGTGAGTGGAATTTCCATGACCTGCAGTAGTTTCACAGAAAATTTCCTTCTGGTTTTTAGCAGAGGGTATTTCTTTTTCAGCATATTCTTATGAGTGTTCCCAAACGTCCTTTCTCAGGTACCACAGAAAGAGTGATTTCAAGCTGCTCAATCCAAAGAACGATTTAACTCTATGAGATGAATACACACGTCACAAAGAAGTTGTTCCGAAAGCTTCTCTCCAGTTTTCATCGGAAGACATTTCCTTTCTCACTACAAGTCTCTGGGTGCCACTTAATATCACCTCACAGATTCCTCAAAGACAGAGTTTCCAACCTGGGCAAGGTAGTGTGAGCTTTAACTCTCTGAAATGAATGCACACGTCAGAGAGCAGTTTCTTGCAAAGCTTTTTTCTGGGTTTTGTTTCCGGATTTTCACTTATCAACATATTCGTCAATGCACTGCAAATTATCACTTTTTCAGCTTTTCAGGAAGAGTGTTCAAACATTGCCTTATGAGAAAAGAGGTAAAACTCCCTGAGAGGATAGCACACAGCACAAAGCAGTTTCTCAGAAAGCTTATCTCCAGTTTTTAGCTGAAGATATTTCCTATTTCCCCACAGGCCTGAATGTGTCCCGAATGTCCCTTCACGAATCCGTCCATGACGCAGTTTCAAAACTGCGTAATAGAAGGAAAGTTTTATCTCTGTGAGACAAATAGACATAGTTATCACAAAGCAGTTTCACAGAAAGCTTCTTTCCAGTTTTTGTCTGAGGATATTTCCTTTTTCACCATAGCCGTCCATATACTCCCGAATGTCCCCTGGTAGTGTTTTCTCCAAATGAGATTCCCCAATCCTCTCTGAGAAGAAACGTATAAGTCTGTGAGTGGAATGCACATGTCACAAAGCAGTTCCTAGGAAATCTTCTCTCCAGTATCTCTCTGAAGATATTGACTTTTTCACCGTAAGCTTCAAAGCGCTCCCGAGTATCCCTTAGCTGAGTAACCTAAAACAGTGTTAGAATACTCCTCAATGAAAACAGAAGCTTAACTATGTGAGTGGAATTCACGTGACCTAGAGCAATTTCACAGAAGGTTTCCTACTGGTTTTATTGGAGGGTATTTCTCTTTCAGTATATTCTTAAGAGGGTTCCCAAATGTTCCTTCTCAGGTTAAACAGAAACAGTGATTTCAAACTGCTCAATCCAAAGAGTGATTTAACTCTATGAGATGAGTACACACATCACAAAGCAGTTACTCTGCAATCTTCTCTCCAGTTTTCATTGGAAGATGTTTCTTTCTCACCACAAGCCTCTGGGTGCCCCTTAATATGCCTTCACAGATTCCTCAAAGACAGAGTTTCCTAACTGGGCAAAGTAGTGTAAGCTTTAACTCTCTGAAATGAACGCACACGTCAGAGAGTGGATTCTTGGAACGCTTCTTTCTGGGTTTTATTTCAGAATATTTCACTTTTCGCCATAGTCTTCAAAGTGCTGTAAAATATCACTTTTTCTGTTTTACAGGAACAGTGTTTAAACACTGCCTTATGAGAAAAGAGGTACAACTCCCTGAGTGGAATGCATACATCACAAAGCAGTTTCTCAGAAAACTTCTCTCCAGTTTTTATCTGAAGGTATGTCCTATTTCCCCAAAGGCCTGAATGAGCTCCCGAATGTCCCTTCACAAATCCGTCCATGATGCAGTTTCAAAACTGCATCATAGATAGAAAGTTTTATCTATGTGAGACGAATACAAATATCTATCACAAAGCAGTTTCACAGAAAACTTGTTTCGAGTTTTTGTGTTAGGATATTTCCTATTTCACCATAGCCATCCACATAGTCCCGAATGTCCTTTGGTAGCTTTTTCTCCAAAAGAGATTCCCCAACTCCATAGCGAAGAAAAGCGTACCTCTATGAGTGGAATGCATATGTTACAAAGCAGCTCCTCGGAAAGCTTCTCTCCAGTTTCCATCTGAAGGTATTTCCTTTTTCACTGTAAGACTCAAAGTGCTCCCGAATATTTTTGACACACTAAACAAAAATAGTGTTAGAATACTGCTCAATAAAAAGAGAAGCTTAACTGTGCAAGCAGAATTCATATGAGAGAGAGGAGTTTCACAGAAAGCTTCCTTCTGTTTTCTATCTGTCATTATTTCTTTTTCAGCATATTCTAAAGAGCGTTCCCAAATGTCCTTTCTCAGATTCCTCACAAATGGTGATTTCAAAGTGCTCAATCCAAAGAAGAATTTAACTCTATGAGATGAATACAAACATCAGAAAAGAGTGGCTCAGAAAACTTCTCTCCAATTTTCAACGGAAGAGATTTCCTTGCTCATCAGAGGCCTACAGTTGCCACCTAATATCCCTTTGCAGAATCCTCAAAGACAGACTTTCCAAACTGGGAAATGTAAAGTAAGCTTTAACTCTGTGAAATGAATGGACATGTCAGAGAGCAGTTTCTTGAAATTCTTCTTTCTGAGTTTTATTTGACATTTCACTTTTCACCATAGTCTTCAATGTGCTCCTAGTATCACTTTTTTAGTTTTACAGGAACATTGTTCAAACAGTGCCTTATGAGAGGAAAGTTATAACTCTCTGAGTGGAATGAAAACATCACCAAGCAGTTTCTCAGAAAGCTTGTCTCCAGTTTTTATCGGACGATATTTCCTTTTTCACCATGGGTCCGAATGTGATCCTGAATATCCATTCACAGAGCCATCCATGATGGAGTTTCCAAGCTGCATAATGTAAAGAAAGCTTTATCTATGTGAGACGAATAAACATAGCAAAAAGCAGATTCACTGAAAGTTTCTTACCAGTTTTTATCTGAAGATATTTCCTTTTTCACCATAGTCCTGAATGTGTTCCTGAATGTCCCTTTGTGGATCAATCCATGACAGAGTTTCCAAGCTGAGTAATGTAACCAAAGCTTTATCTGTTTGAGATGAATACACATGTCACAGATCAGTTTCATAGAATGCTTCTTTCCAGTTTTTGTCTGAGGCTATTTCCCCTTTCACCATAGGCATCAACATGCTCCCGAATATCACTTGGTAACTTTTTCTCCAAAAGGGTTTCCCCAATGCTGTATGAGAAGAGAGGTATAACACTCTGAGTGAAATGCACACATCACAAAGCAGTTCCTCAGAAAGCTTCTCTCCACTTTTGGTCTGAATATATTTCTTTTTTCACCGTAAGCCTCAAAGTGCTCCCGAATATCACTTCACACGCTAATGATAAACAGTATTAGAAAACTGCTCAATGAAAAGAGAGGCTTACCTAAGCGAGAGGAATTAAGGTGACACAGAGTAGCTTCAGAGAAAGCTTCCTTCTGGAAATTACCAGAGGATATTTCTTTCTCCATATTCTAAGAAGTGTTCCCAAATATCCTTCTTTATATTCCACAAAAACAATGACTTCAAACTCCTCATTCAAAAATGATTTAACTCTATGAGGTGAATATTCACATCACAAAGCAGTTGCTCAGAAAGATTCTCTCCAGTTTTCTTCGGAAGATGTTTCCTTTCTCACCACAAGCCTTCAGGCGCCACATAGTTTCCCTTCACAGATTGTGAAAAGACAGAGTTTCCAAACTGGGCAACATAGAGTAACCTTTACCTCTATGAAATGAATGGAAATATCATAGAACAGTTTCTTGGAACGCTCTTTTCTGGGTTTTATTTGAGGATATTTCACATTTCACCATAGTCTTCAATGCGGTCTGACGTACCACATTTTCGGTTTTAATTGAACAGTGTTCAAACACTGCCATATGAGAAAAGAGGTAATACTCGCTGAGTGAAATGCACACACCACAAAACAGTTTCTCAGAAAGCTTCTCTCCAGTTTTTATCTGAAGATATTTTCTTTTTCACCATAGGCGGGAATATGATCCTGAATATCCCTTCACGGATCCATCTATGATGGAGTTTCCATACTGCGTAATGTAAAGAATGCTTTATCTATGTGAGATGAATAAACATAGCAAAAAGCAGATTCACAGAATCTTCTTTCCAGTTTTTATCTGAAGATATTTCCTTTTTCAGCACAGTCCTGAATGTGCTCCCGAATGTCCTTTCACGGATCCGTCCATGGCAGAGTTATCAAGCTGCATAATGTAAAGAAAGATTTATCTATGTGAGATGAATACATATTTCACAAATCGGTTTCACAGGAAGCTTCTTTCCAGTTTTTATCTGAGGCTGTTTCCTTTTTCACAATAGGCTTCATATGCTCCCGAATATCCCTTGCTACCATTTTCTCCAAAATATTTTCCCGATACTGTATGAGAACGGAAGTAAAACACTCTGAGTGGAATTCACACACCACAAAGCAGTTCCTCCATTTTCTACCTGAAGATATTTCCTTTTTCACTGTATGTCTGAAAGCACTCCCGAAGATCACATCGCATACTAAACATAAATAGTAGAAAACTGGTCAATGCAAGAAAAGCTTAACTGAGAGACAGGAATTCACAGGACACACAGCAGTTTCACAGAAAGCGTCCTTCTTGTTTTTATCTGAGGATATTCAGTTTTCCCATTTTTTTTTAATACTTTAAGTTCTAGGGTACATGTGCATAACGTGCAGGTTTGTTACATATGTATACTTGTTCCACGTTGGTGTACTGCACCCATCAACTCGTCAGCACCCATCAACTCGTCATTTATATCAGGTATAACTCCCAATGCAATCTCTCCCCCCTCCCCCTTCCCCATGATAGGCCCCGGTGTGTGATGTTCCCCTTCCCGAGTCCAAGTGATTTCATTGTTCAGTTCCCACCTATGAGTGAGAACATGCGGTGTTTGGTTTTCTGTTCCTGTGATAGTTTGCTGAGAATGATGGTTTCCAGCTGCATCCATGTCCCTGCAAGGGACACAATCTCATCCTTTTTTATGACTGCATAGTATTCCATGGTGTGTATGTGCCACATTTTCTTAATCCAGTCTGTCACTGATGGACATTTGGGTTGATTCCAAGTCTTTGCTATTGTGAATAGTGCTGCAATAAACATACATGTGCATATGTCTTTATAGCAACAAGATTTATAATCCTTTGGGTATATACCCAGTAATGAGATGGCTGGGTCATATGGTACTTCTAGTTCTAGATCCTTGAGGAATCGCCATACTGTTTTCCATAATGGTTGAACTAGTTTACAATCCCACCAACAGTGTAAAAGTGTTCCTATATCTCCACATCCTCTCCAGCACCTGTTGTTTCCTGACTTTTTAATGATTGCCATTCTAACTGGTGTGAGATGGTATCTCATTGTGGTTGTGGTTTGCATTTCTCTGATGGCCAGTGATGATGAGCATTTTTTCATGTGTCTGTTGGTTGTATGAATGTCCTCTTTTGAGAAATGTCTGTTGATATCCTTTGCCCACTTTTTGATGGGGTTGTTTGTTTTTTTCTTGTAAATTTGTTTGAGTTCTTTGTAGGTTCTGGATATTAGCCCTTTGATGAGTAGATAGCAAAAATTTTCTCCCATTCTGTAGGTTGCCTGTTCACTCTGGTGGTAGTTTCTTTTGCTGTGAAGAAGCTCTTTACAAGGGATGTAACGGACCTCTTCAAGGAGAACTACAAACCACTGCTCAGTGAAATAAAAGAATACATAAAGAAATGGAAGAACTTACCATACTCATGGATAGGAAGAATCAATATCGTGAAAATGGCCTTACTGCCCAAGGTAATTTATAGATTCAATGCCATCCCCATCAAGCTACCAATGACTTTCTTCACAGAATTGGAAAAAACTGCTTTAAAGTTCATATGGAACCACAAAAGAGCCCGCATCTCCAAGACAATCCTAAGTCAAAAGAACAAAGCTGGAGGCATCACGCTACCTGACTTCAAACTATACTACAAGGCTACAGTAACCAAAACAGCATGGTACTGGTACCAAAACAGAGATATAGACCAATGGAACAGAACAGAGTCCTCAGAAATAATACCACACATCTACAGCTATCTGATCTTTGATAAACATGAGAAAAACAAGAAATGGGGAAAGGATTCCCTATTTAGTAAATGGTGCTGGGAAAATTGGCTAGCCATAAGCAGAAAGCTGAAACTGGATCTTTCCTTACTCCGTATGTGAAAATTAATGTAACATGGATTAGAGACTTAAATGTTAGACCTAATACCATAAAATCCCTAGAAGAAAACCTAGGTAATACCATTCAGGACCTAGACATGGGCAAGGACTTAATGTCTAAAACACCAAAAGCAATGGCAACAAAAGTCAAAATTGACAAATGGTATCTAGTTTTCCTATTCTAAAGAGCATTCCCAAATGTCCTTCTGAGTTTCTCAGAATGCTTCTCTCCAGTTTTTATCTGAATATATTTCCTTTTTCACCATCGGCCTGAAAGAGCTTTCGATTATCCCATCGTGGATCTGTTGATAACGCAGTTTCCAAACTGCATAACATAAAGAAAGTTTTATCTATGTGAGATGAATAAACACAGCAAAAAGCAGATTCACAGAGAGCTTCTTTCCAGTTGTTATCTGAAGATATTTCCTTTTACATCATAGTTCTGTATGTGCTCCCGAATATCCCTTCGTGGATCCATCCATGACAAAGTTTCCAACCTGCAAAATGTAGAGAAAGATTTATCTATGTCAGATGAATACACACATCTAAAAACAGTTTCACAGAATGGGTTTCTGAGATGCTCTATTAGAAGAGAGGTAGAACACTGTGAATGGATTGCAAACGTCACAGAGCAGCATCTCGGAAACCTCTCTCCAGTTTCTATCAGAACATATTTCCTTAATCATCATAAACCTCAAAGTGTTCCCGAATATCCCTATGCACACTAAACATAAACAGTGTTAGGAAACTGCACAATGAAAAGTGAAGCTTAACTAGCGGAGTGGAATTCACATGACACAGAGAAGTTTCACAGGAAGCTTGCTTCTGGTTTTTATGTGAAGGTATTTCTTTTTCAGCATATTCTAAAGAGCGTTCTCAAATTACCATTCTCAGGTTCCACAGAAACAGTGATTTCAAACTGCTCAATCCAAAGAATGATTTAACTCTCCGAGATGAATACACACATCACAAAGCAGTTGCTCAGAATGCTTCTCTCCAGTTTTCAATGGAAGACATTTCCTTGCTCACCACAGGCCTCCGGGCACCACTTAATATCCCTTCGCAGATTCCTCAAAGATGCAGTTTCCAAATTGGGCAATGTAGAGTAAGTTTTATCTCTGTGACATGAATACACATATCAGAGAACATTTTCTAGGACCACTTCTTTCTGGGTTTTATTTGAGGATATTTCACTTTTTGCCGTGGTCCTCAATGTGCTCCGAAATATCACATTTTTGGTCTTACAGGAACAGTGTTCAAACACTGCCTTTTGAGCAAAGAGGTAAAACCCCTGAGTGGAAGGTACATATCACGAAGCACTTTCTCAGAAAGCCTCTCTCCACTTTCTATCTAAAGATATTTCCTTTTTCGCCATAGGTCTGAATGTGTTCCAGAATTTTCCTTCATGGATGCATCCATGACGGAGTTTCCAAACTGCATAATATAAAGAAAATTTTATCTATGTGAGAGAATAAATACGTATACCACAAAGAAGTTTCACAGAAAGCTTCTTTCCAGTTTTTGTCTGAGGATATTTCCTTTTTCACAATAACCATGCATATACTCCCGAATTTCCCTTGGTAGCTTTTTCTCCAAAAGGGATTCCCAAATCCTCTATGAAAAGAAAAGTATAACTCTGTGAGTGAAATGTACACGTTACAAAGCAGCTCCTCTGAAAGCTTCTCTCCAGTTTCTATCTGAAGATATTTCCGTTTTCACCATAAGCCTCATAGCGCTCCCAAATGTCCCTTCGCAGACTAAAGAGAGCAGTCTCACAGAAAGCTTCCTTCTGTTTTTTATCTGAGTGTATTTCTTTTTCAGCATATTCTAAAGAGCATTCCCAAATGTCCTTTCTCAGGTTCCACAGAAAGTGCTTTCGAACTCCTCAATCCAAAGGATGATTTAACTCTATGAGATGAATGCACACATCACAAAGCAGCTGCTCAAAAGGATTCTCTCCAGGTTTCAATGGAAGACATTTCCTTGCTCACCACTATCGTCTGGGAGCCACTTTATATCCCATCGCAGATTCTTCAAAGGCAGAGTTTCCAAACTGGGCAATGTAGAGTAAGCTTTAACTCTGTGAAATTAATGCACATATCAGAGAGCAGTTTCTTGGAACAATTCTTTCTGATATTTCACTTTTCGCCATAGTCCTCAAAGCGCTCCATAGTATCACTTTTACGGTTTTACACGAATAGAGTTCAAACACTGCTTTATGAGAAAACCGTATAACTCCCTGAGTGGAATGCACACGTCACAAAGCAGTTTCTCAGAAAGCTTCTCTCCAGTTTTTCTCTGAAGATATTTCCATTTTCAGCATAGGCCTGAATGTACTCCCTAATGTCCCTTCGCAGATCCATCCATGACAAAGTTTCCAAGCTGTGTAATGTAAAGGAAGCTTTATCTATGTGAGACGAATAAAAATAGCAAAAAGGAGATTCACAGAGATCTTCCTTCCAGCTTTTGTCTTAGGATATTTCTTTTTTCACCATAGCCGTTCATGTTCTCCCGAAAGTCCCTTGACAGCTTTTTCTCCAAAAGGGATTCCCCAATCCTTTATTAGAAGAGAGGTATAGCACTGTGAGTGAAATGCACAGGTCACAAAGCAGTTCCTCGGAATACCTCTCTCCAGCTTCTCTGTGAACATATTTCCTTTTACATCGTAAGCCTCAAAGCACTCCCAAATATCCCTTCGGTCACTAAACACAGTGTTAGAAAAGTGCTCCATGAAAATAGAAGCTTAGTTGAGTGAGCGGAATTTTCATGACACATAGCAGTTTCACGGAAAGCTTCCTTCTGGTTTTTATCTGAGGATATTTCTTTCTGCATATTCTAAAGAGCATTCCCAAATGTCCTTCCTCAGATTCCACAGAAACAGTGATTTCAAACTGCTCCTTCCAAAGAATGCTTTAACTCTATGAGATGATTACACCCATCACAAAGCAGTTGTTCAGAAAGATTCTCTCCAGTTTTCAAAGGAAGACATTTCCTTGCTCAACACAGGCCTCTGTGCGCCACTTAATTTAACTTCACAGATTCCTCAAAGAGAGACTTTCCAAACTGGACAATGTAGAGTAAGCTTTAACTCTGTGACGTTAATACACATATCAGAGAGCAGTTCCTTGGAACGCTTCTTTTGGGGTTTTATGTGAGCACATAACACTTTTCCCCATAGTATTCAATGCACTCCGAAATATAACTTTTTTGGTTTTACAGGAACAGTGTTCAAACACTGCCTTATGAGAGAAGAGTTATAATTCCCTGAGTGGAATGCACATATCAGAAAGCAGTTTCTCAGAAAACTTGTCTCCGGGTTTATCTGAAGATTTTCCTTTTTCACCATAGGCCTGAATGTGCCCCCGAATGTCCCTGCGTGATTCTGTCCATGACGGAATTTCCAAGCTGTGTAATGTAAAGAATGCTTTATCTATGTGAGATGAATAAGCATAGCATAAAGCAGGTTCACAGAAAGCTTCTTTCCAGTTTTTATCTGAAGATATTTCCTTTTTCACCATAGTCCAGAATTTCCTCCTGAATGTCCCTTCCCGGATCCGTCCATGACAGAGTTTGCAAGCTGCGTAATGTAAGGAAAGCTTTATCTATGTTAGATGAATACACATAGCACAGAGCAGTTTCACAGAAATCTTCTTTCGAGCTTTTCCTTGAGGCTATTTCCCTTTTCATAATATTCGTCCATATGCTCCCAAATATCCCTTGTTATGTTTTTGTCCAAAAGGGTTTTCCCGATGCTATATGAGAAGAGAGGTGTAACATTGTGAGTGGAATGCACACATCACTAAGCAGTGCCTCGGAAAGCTTCTCTTCAGTTTCCATCTGAACATATTTCCTTTTTCATCGTAAGCCTCACAGCCCTCTCGAATACCCCTTCGCACACTACACATAAACGGTGTTTGAAAAGTGCTCTTTGAAAAGAGAAGCTTAATTGAGCGAGTGGAATTCACAGGACACAGAGCATTTTCACAGAAAGCTTCCTTCTGGTTTTTACCTGACGATATTTCTTTCTCCATATTCTAAAGAGTGTTCCCAATATCCTTCCTCAGATCCCACAGAAACAATGATTTCAAACTACTCAATCCAAAGAGTGGTTTATCTCTATGAGATGAATACACACATCGCAAAGCAGTTGCTCACAAATCTTCTCTCCAGGTTTTAACGGAAGACATTTCCTTGCTCACCACAGACCTTTGGGAGCCACTTAATATCCCTTCACAGATTCCATAAAGACAGTGTTGTCCAGAAAGCTTCTTTCCCGTTTTTGTCGGAGGGTAATTCCTTTTTCACAATAGCAATCTCTATACTCCTGAATGTCCCTTGGTAGCTTTTTCTCTAAAAGGGATTCCCCAATCCTCTATGAGAAGAAAAGTATAACTCAGTGAGTAGAATGCACACGTCATGAAACAGCTTCTCAGAAAGCTTCTCTCTAGTGTTTATCTGAAGTTATCTCCATTTTCACCATAAGCCTCAAAGCGCTTCCGAGTATCCCTTTGCAGACTAAACACAGTGTTAGAATACTGCTCAATGAAAAGAGAAGCTTAACTGTGTGAGTGGAAATCACACGACTGAGAGCAGTTTCACAGATAGCTTCCTTATGGTTTTTCTCTGAGGGTATTTCCTTTTCAGCATATTCTAAAGACTGTTCCCAATGTCCTTTCTCAGGCTCCACAGAAACAGTGAATTCAAACTGCTCAATCCAAAGAATGATTTAACTCTATGAGATGAATCCACACATCACAAAGCAGTTGCTCAGAATGCTTCTCTCCAGTTTTCAACGGAAGAAATTTTCTTGCTCACCACAGGCCCCTGGGCGCCACTTAATATCTCTTCACAGATTCCTCAAAGACAGAGTTTCCAAACTGGGCAATGTAGAGTAAGCTTTAATTCTGTGAAATAAATGCACACATCAGAGAGCTGCTTCTTGGAATGCTTCTTTTGGGTTTTATTTGAAGATAGTTCAATTTTCACCATAGTCTTCAATGCGCTCTGAAATATCAACTTTTCAGTTTTACAGGAAACGTGTTCAAACACTGCCTTATGAGAAAAGAGGTATAACTCCCTGAGTGGAATTCACACATCACAACGCAGTTTCTCACAAAGCTTCTCTCTAGTTTTTATCTGAGATATTTCCATTTTCAAAATAGTCTTGAATGTGCTCCCGAATGTCCCTTTGTGGATCCATCCATGACAGAGTTTCCAAGCTGCGTAATGTAAAGAAAGTTTTATCTATGTGAGATGAATAAAAATAGCAAAAAGCAGATTCACAGAAAGCTTCTTTCCAGTTTTTCTCTGAGGCTACAGCGTTCCTGAATATACCTTCGCAGGGTAAACACAGTGCTAGAATACTGCTCAATGAAAAGAGAAGCTTAACTGTGTGAGTGGAGTTCACACAACATAGAGCAGTTTCAGAGAAAGATTCCTTCTGATATTTATCTGAGGGTATTTCTTTTTCAGCATATTCTAAAGAGGGTTCCCAAATGTCCTTTCTCAGAAATCACAGAAACAGTGATTTCAAACTGCTCATCCAAAAAATGATTTATCTTTATGGGATGAATACACATACCACAAAGCAGTTTCTCAGAAAGTTTCTCTCCAGTTTTCAACGGAAGACATTTCCTTGCTCACCACAGGTCTCCGGCGCCACTTAATATGCCTTCGTAGATTCCTCAAAGACATAGTTTCGAAACTGGGCAACGTAGAGAAAGCTTTAGCTCTGTTAAACGAATCACAGAGCAGTTTCTTGGAACACTTATCTTTGGGTTTTATTTGAGGATATTTCACTTTCTGCCATAGTCTTCAAAGTGCTCTGAAATATCACTTTCTCTGTTTTACAGGAACAGTGTTCAAACACTGCCTTATGAGAAAATAGGTATAACTTCCTGAGTGGAATGCACACATCACAAAGAAGTTTCTCAGAAAGCTTCTCTCCAGTTTTTATCTGAAGATATTTCCTTTTTCACTGTAGGTAAGAATGTGATCTCGAATATCCCTTTGCGAATCCATCCATGAGGGAGTTTCCAAGATGCGTAGTGTAAAGAAAGCTTTACTTGTGTGAGATGAATAAACATAGCAAAAAGTAGATTCACAGAAAGCTTCTATTCAGTTTTTATCTGAATATATTTCCATTTTCACCATAGTCCTGAATGTGCTCCCGAATGTCCCTTCGCGGATATGTCCATGACAGAGTTTCCAAGCTGCGTAATGTAACGAAAGCTTTATCTATGTGAGATGAATAAACATAACAAGAAGCAGATTCACAGAAAGCTTCTTTCCAGTTTTTATCTGAAGATATTTCCTTTTTCATCATACTACTGAATATGCTCCCGAATGTCCCATGGCAGATCCGTCCATGACACAGTTTCCAAGCTGCGTACTGTAAAGAAAGCTTTATCTATGTGAGTTGAAAACATGTATCACAGAGCAGTTACACAGAATGCTTCTTTCAAGTTTGTGTCTGAGGCTGTTTCCCTTTTCACAATAGGCATGAATACGCTCCTGGATATCACTTGGTACCTTTTTCTCCAAAAGGGCTTCCCTGATGCTGTATGAGAAGACTGGTATAACACTGTGAGTGGAATGCTCACGTTACAAAGCAGTTCCTTGGAATGCTTCCCTCCTGTTTTTATCTGAACATATTTTCTTTTTCACCATAAGCCTCAACTTGCTCCCGTATATTCCTTCATACGCTACACATGAACAATGTTAGAAATCTGCTCAATGAAAAGAGAAGCTTAACTGAGCGAGAGGAATTCACATGACACACAGCAGTTTCACAGAAAATTTTCTTCTGGTGTTTATCATAGGATATTTCTTTCTCTATATTCTAAAGATCGCTCCCAAATGTCCCTCCTCAGATTCCACAGAAGCAGTGAATTCAAACTGCCCAGTTTAAAGAATGATTTAACTCTATGAGATGAATACACACATCACAAAGCAGTTGCTCAGAAAGCTTCTGTGCTGTTTTCACCGGAAGACAATTCCTTGCTCACCACAGGCCTTTGGCGCCACTAAATATTCCTTCACAGATTCCTCAAAGACAGAATTTCCAAGCTGGGCAATGTAGAGTAATCTTTAACTCTGTGAAATGAATGCACATATCAAGGAGCAATTTCATGGAATGCTCCTTCCAGGGTTTTATTTGAGGATATTTCACTTTTCATCATACTATTCAATGATCTGCGAAATATCACTTTTTCGGTTTTACAAGAACAATATTCAAACACTGCCTAATGAGAAAAGAGGTATAACTCCCTGAGTGGAATGCACAAATCACACAGCAATTTCTAAGAAAGCTTCTCCCAATTTTTTGTCTGAAGATATTTCCTTTTTCACCATAGGCCTGAATGTGCTCCTGAATGTCCCTTTCCCAATCCATCCATGACAGAGTTTCCAAACTGCATAACACAAAGTTTTATCTATTTGAGATAAATAAACATATCTATCATAAAGCAGTTTCACACAAAGCTTCTTTCCAGTTTTTCTCTGAGGATATTTCCTTTTTCACCATAGCCGTCCATATACTCTCGAATGTCCCTTGATGGCTTTTTCTCCAGAAGACGTTCACCAATCCTCTAAGCGAAGAAATGTATATCTCTGTGAATGGAAGGCACACATCACAAAGCAGCTCCTCGGAAAACTTCTTCCCTGTTTCTGTCTAAAGATATTTCCGTTTTCACCATAAGCCTCAATGTGCTAACAAATATCACTTCGCATACTAAACAAAAATATTGTTAGAATACTGCTCAATGAAAAGAGAAGTTGTAATACTGCACACGACCAACAGCAGTTTCACAAAAAGCTTCCTTCTGGTTTTTATCTGAGGGTATTTCTTTTTCAGCATATGCGAAAGACTGTTCCCAAATGACCTTTCTCAAGTTCTAAAGAAACAGTGATTTCAAACTGCTCAATCCAAAGAATGATTTAACTCTATGAGATGAATGCACACATCATAAAGCAGTTACTCAGAAAGCGTCTCTCCTGTTTTCAACGGAAGACATTTCCTTGCTCATCACAGGCCTCCGGGCGACACTTAATATCCCTTTGCAGATTCCTCAAAAACAGAGTTTCCAAACTGGACAATGGAGAGTAAGATTTAACTTTGTGAATTGAATGCACATATCAGACAGCAGCTTCTTGGAACGCTTCTTTCTGGGTTTTATTTGAGAATAGTTCAATTTTCGCCATAGTCTTCAATGCACTCCGAAATATCACTTTTTCGGTTTTACAGGAGCCATGTTCAAACACTGCCTTATGAAACAAGAAGTATAACTCCCTGAGTGCTATGTACACATCACAAAGCAGTTTCTCAGAATGTTTCTCTCCACTTTTTATCTGAAGATATTTCCATTTTCACCAGAGTCCTGAATGTGCTCCCCAATGTCCCTTCACCGATCCATCCATGACAGAGTTTCCAAGCTGTGTAACATAAAGAAAACTTTATCTATGTGAGATGAATAACCATATCTATCTGAAAGCAGTTTTACACAAAGCTTCTTTCCAGTTTTTCTCTGAGGATATTTCCTTTTTCACTATAGCAGTCCATATACTGTTGAATGTCCCTTGGTGGCTTTTTCTCCAAAAGAGGTTCACCAATCCTCTAAGCGAAGAAATGTATATCTCTGTGACTGGAATGCACATGTCCCAAAGCAGCTCCTCAGAAAGTTTCTTCCCTGTTTCTGTCTGAAGATATTTCCGTTTTCACCATAAGCCTCAAAGTGCTAACGAATATCCCTTCACAGAATAAACAAAAACAGTGTTAGAATACTGCTCAATGAAAAGAGAAGTTGAAATACTGCACACGACTGAGAGCAGTTTCACAAAAAACTTCCTTCTGGTTTTTATCTGAGGGTATTTCTTTTTCAGCATATGCTAAAGACTGTTCCCAAATGGCCTTTCTCAAGTTCTAAAGAAACAGTGATTTCAAACTGCTCAATCCAAAGAATGATTTAACTCTATGAGATGAATGCACACATCATAAAGCAGTTGCTCAGAAAGCTTCTCTCCTGTTTTCAACGGAAGACATTTCCTTGCTCATCACAGGCCTCCGGGCGACACTTAATATCCCTTTGCAGATTCCTCAAAAACAGAGTTTCCAAACTGGGCAATGGAGAGTAAGATTTAATTCTGTGAAATGAATGTACATATCAGACAGCAGCTTCTTGGAACGCTGCTTTCTGGGTTTTATTTGAGGATAGTTCAATTTTCGCCATAGTCTTCAATGCGCTCCGAAATATCACTTTTTTGGCTTTACAGGAATCGTGTTCAAACACTGCCTTATGAAACAAGAGGTATAACTCCCTGACTGCAATGTACACATCACAAAGCAGTTTCTCAGAATGCTTCTCTCCACTTTTTATCTGAAGCGATATCCATTTTCACCATAGTCCTGAATGTGTTCCCCAATGTCCCTTCACGGATCCATCCATGACAGAGTTTCCAAGCTGCGTAATGTAAAGAAAGTTTTATCTATGTGAGATGAATGCACATATCACAGAGTAGTTCCATAGAAAGTTTCTTTCCAGTTTTTGTCTGAGGCTCTTTTCCTTTCCACCGTAGGTGTCAATATGCTCCCAGATATCACTTGGTATCTTATTTTCCAATAGGGTTTCCCTGATGCTATATGAGAAGAGACGTACAATACTGTGAGTGAAATGCACACATCACAAAGCAGTTCCTCGGAAAGCTTCTCTCCAGTTTCTATCTGCACATATTTCCTTTCTCACTGTAAGACTCAAAGTGCTTCCGAATACCCCTTCGCACACTAACCAAAGACAGCGTTAGAAAACTCTTCAATGAAAAGGGAAGCTTAACTGAGCCAGAGGAATTCACATGATACATAGCAGTTTCACAGAAAGCTTCCTTCTGGTTTTCATCTGAGGATATTTCTTTCTCCATATTCCAAAGAACGGTCCCAAATGTCCTTCCTGAGATACCATAGAAACAGTGATTTCAAACTGCTCAATCCAAGGAATGGTTTAACTCTATGAGATGAATACACATATCACAAAGCAGTTGCTCAGAAAGCTTCTCTCCAGTTTTCATGGGAAGACATTTCCTTGCTCACCACAGGCCTCCAGGGCACCACTTAATATCCCTTTGCATATTCCTCAAAGACAGAGTTTGTACACTGGGCAATGTGGAGTACACTTTAATTCTGTGAAGTGAATGCATATATCACAGAGCAGTTTCTTGGAACCCTTCTTTTTGGGTTCTACTTGATGATAGTTCATTTTTTGCCACAGTCTTCAATGCACTCCGAAATATGACTTTTTCGGTTTTACAGGAACAGTGTTCAAACACTGCCTGATGAGAAAACAGGTATAACCCCCTGAGTGGAATGCACACATCACAAAGCAGTTTCTCAGAAAGCTTCTCTGTAGTAATTATCTGAAGATATTTACATTTTCACCATAGTCCTGAATGTGCTCCCCAATGTCCCTTCACGGATCCGTCCATGACAGAGTTTTTAAGCTGTGTAATGCAAAGAAAGGTTTAACTATGTGACAGGAATACACATACCATCAACCAGTTTCACAGAAAACTTCTTTCTAGTTTTTTTGCCTGAGGCTGTTTCCCTTTTCATCATACACATCAATATTCTCCCCAATATCCCTTCGTACCTATTTCTCCAAAACAGTTTCCCCAATGCTGTATGAGAAGAGAGGTATAACAGTGTGAGTGTAATGCACACGTCACAAAACAGTTCCTCGGAAAGCTTCTCTCCAGTTTCGGTCTGAACATATTTCCTTGTTCACCATAAACTTCAAAGCGCTCCCAAATGTCCCTTCATATGCTAAACATAAACAATGTTAGAAAACTACTCAGTGAAAAGAGAGGCTTAACTTAGCGAGAGGAATTAAGATGGCACAGAGCAGTTTCACTGAAAACTTCCTCTGTATTTTACCTGAGGATATTTCCTCCTCCATATAAGAGGACGCTCCTTCTAAGGAGCTTTCCCAAATGTCCATCTTCAGATTCCACAAAAACAGTGATTTCAAAGTGTTTGATCCAAAGAATGATTTAACTCTATGAGACGAATACACACATCTCAAAGCACTTGCTCAGAAACTTCTCTCCAGTTTTCATCAGAAGTCATTTCCTTGTTCACCACAAGCCTCCGGGTGCCCTTTAATATCCCATCACAGATTCCTCAAAGAGAGAGTTTCCAAACTGGGCAATGTAGAGTAAGCTTTAACTCTGTGAAGTGAATGCACATATCACAGAGCAGTTTCTTGGAACGCTTCTTTCTGGGTTTTATTTTAGGATATTTCGCTTTTCGCCATTGTGTTCAATGCACTCTGTAATATCACTTTTTTGGTTTTACAAGAACAGTGTTCAAACACTGCCTTATGATAAAAGATGTATAACTCCCTGAGTGGAATGTGCACATCACAAAACGGTTTCTCAGATAGCTTCTCTCCAGTTTTTATCAGAAGATATTTTCTGTTTCACCATAGGACTGAATGTGCTCCCGAATGTCCATTCGAGAATCCATCCATGATGGAATTTCAAAACTGCATAATAGAGAGAACGTTTTATCTATGTGAGATAAATAAACATATCTATCACAAAGCAGTTTCACAGAAAGCTTCTTACCAGTTTTTGTCTGAGGATATTTCCTTTACCACCATAGTCGTCCATATACTCGTGAATGCCTCCTGGTAGCTTTTTCTCCAAAAGAGATTCCCCAATCCTCAATGAGAAGAAAATTACAACTCTATGAGTCGAATGCACACGTCACAAAGCAGCTCCTTGGAAAGTTTCTCTCCAGTTTCTATCTGAAGATATTTCCGTTTTCACCATAAGCCTCAAAGCACTCCCAAGTATCATTTAGCTGACTAAACTAAAACAGTGTTAGCATACTGCTCAATGAAAACAGAAGCTTAACTGTGTGAGTCAAATTCACGTGACCTAGAGCAGTTTCACAGAAAGCTTTCTTCTGGTTTTTGTTGGAGGGTATTTCTGTTTCAGCACATTCTTAAGAGCATTTGCAAATGTCCTTTCACAGGTACCCAGAAAGAGTGATTTCAAACAGTTCATTCCAAAGAATGATTTAACTCTCTGAGATGAATACACACATCACAAAGCAGTTGCTCAGAAAGTTTCTCTCCAGTTTTCAATGGAAGACATTTCCTTGCTCACCACAGGCCTATGGTCGCCACTTAATATCCCTTCGCAGAATCTTCAAAGACAGACTTTCCAAACTGAGGAATGTAGAGTAAGCTTTAACTCTCTGAAATGAATGCACCTATCAGAGAGCAGTTTCTTGGAACTCTTCCTTCTGGGTTTTATTTCAGGATATTTCACTTCTCGTCATAGTCTTCCATGTGCTCTGGTGTGTTATTTATTTTTATTTTTTGGTTTTGCAGGAACAGTGTTCAAACACTGCCTTATGAGAAAAGAGGTATAACTCCCTGAGTGGAATGCACACATCACAAAGCAGTTTCTCAGAAACCTTCTCTCCAGTTTTTATCTGAATATGTTTTCTATTTCTCCATAGGCCTGAAGGTGCTCCCGAATGTCCCTTCATGTATTTGTCTATGACGACGTTTCAAAACTGCATAATAGAAAGAAAGTTTTATCTATGTCACATTATTAAACATATCTATCACAAAGCAGTTTCACAGAAAGCTTCTTTCCAGTTTTCGTCTGAGAATATTTCCTTTTTCACCATAACTGTCCATATACTCCCTAATGTCCCCTGGTAGCTTTTTCTCCAAAAGGGATTCCCCAATCCTCTATGAGAAGAAAAGTGTAACTCTGTGAGTGTAATGCACATGTCACAACGCAGCTCCTCAGAAATCTTCTCTCCAGTTTCTGTATGAAGATATTTCTGTTTTCACCATAAGCCTCAAAGTGCTCCCAAGGATCCCTTAGTTGACTAAACTAAGACAGTGTTAGAATACTGCTCAATGAAATCAGAAGCTTAACTGTGTGAGTGGAATTCACATGACACAGAGCAGTTTCACAGAAAGCTTCCTTCTGGTTTTTATCACAGGATTTTTTTTTCAGCATATTCTAAAGAATGTTCCCAAATATCCCTTCTCAGGTTCCACAGAAAGAGTGATTTCAACCTGCTCAATCCAAGGAATGATTTAACTCTATGAGATGAATACAGACATCACAAAGCAGTTGCTCAATTCCTCAGAAAGCTTATCTCCAGTTTTCAATGGAAGACATTTCCTTGCTCGTCACAGGCCTATGGTCAACACTTAATATAATTTCGTAGAATCCTCAAAGACAGACGTTCTATACTGGGAAATGTAGAGTATACTTTAACTCTCTGAAATGAATGCACATGTCCGAGAGCAATTTCTTGGAGCGCTTCTTTCTTGGTTTTATTTCAGGATATTTCACTTTTCGCTATAGTCTTCCATGCTCTTAAAATATCTCTTTTCAGTTTTAGAGGAACAGTATTCAAACACTGCCTTATGAGAAAAGAGGTATAACTCCCTGAGTGGAATGCACACATCACAAAGCAGTTTCTCAGAAAGCTTCTCTCCAGTTTTTATCTGAAGGTATTTCCTTTTTCACCATTGGCCTGAATGTGCTCCGGAATATCCCTTCATGAATCCGTCCATGACGGAGTTTCCAAACTGCACAGTATAAAGAAACTTTTATCTTTGTGAGATGAATAAACATAGCAAAAAGCAGATTCACAGAAAGATTCTTTCCAGTTTTTATCTGAAGATATTTCCTTTTTCAACACAGTCATGAATGTGCTCTTGAATGTCCCTTCACAGATTCATCCATGACAGAGTTTCCAAGCTGCGTAATGTAGAGAAAGCTTTATTTATGTGTGATGAATACACATATCACAGAACAGTAACAAGAAACGGTTTCCCTGATGCTATATGAGAACAGAGGTGTAACACTGTGAGTGGAATGTACACATCACAATGCAGTTCTGCGGAAATCTTCTATCTAGTTTCTATCTGAACATATTTTCTTTTTCACTGTAAGCCTCAAAGTGATCCCATATAACCCTTCATACACTAAACATGAAGTATGTTAGAAAACTGTTCAATGAAAAGACAAGCTTAACTAAATGAGAGGAATTCACACGACACACAGCAGTTTCACAGAAAGCTTCCTTCTGGTTTTTATCTGAGGATATTTGTTTCTCCATATTCTAAAGATCTTTCCCAAATGTCCCTCCTCAGATTCCACAGAAGTAGTGATTTCAAACTGCTCAATGCAATGACAGATTTAACTCTATGAGATGAATACATCCATCACAAAGCAGTTGTTCAGAAAGCTTCTCTCCAGTTTTCAATGGAAGACATTTCTTTGCTCACCACAGCCTCCGGGTACCACTTAATATCCCTTTGAAGATTACTGAAAGACAGTATTTACAAACTGGGCAATGTAGGGTAAGCTTTACTTCTGTGAAATGAATGCACATATCACACAGTAGTTTCTTGGAATGCTTCTTTCTGGGTTTTATTTGAGGATATTTCCCTTTTCACCAGAGTCTTCAATGAGCTCCAAAATATCACTTTTTCCTTTTACAGGAACAGTGTTCAAACACTGCCTTATGAGAAATTAGGTATAACTCCCTGAGTGGAATGCACACATCACAAAGTAGTTTCTCAAAAAGCTTCTCTTCATTTCTTTTCTGAAGAAATTTCCTTTTTCACCATAGTCCTGAATGCGCTTTCGAATATCCCGTCGCAGATCAATCTATGACAGATTTTTCAAGCTGCGTAATATAAAGAAAGTTTTATCTATGTGAGATGAATAAACATAACAAAAAGCAGATTCACAGAAAGTTTCTTTTCAGTTTTTATCTGAAGATATTTCCTTTTTCAACATAGTCCCAAATGTGCTCCCGAATATCCATTCACGAATTCATCCATGGCAGAGTTTCCAAGCTGTGTAATGTAGAGAAAACTTTATCTATGTGAGATGAATACACATATCACAGAACAGTAACAGAGAAAGAGTTTCGCCGATGCTGTATGAGAAGAGAGGTACAATACTGTGAGTGGAATGCACATGTCACAAAGCAGTTCTGCGGAAAGCTTCTCTCCAGTTTCTATCTGAACATATTTCCTTTTTCACCGTAAGCCTCAAAGTGCTCCCGTATATCCCTTCATATGCTAAACATGAACAATGTTAGGAAACTGCTCAATGACAAGAGAAGCTTAACTGAGTGAGAGGAATTCACACGACACACAGCAGTTTCACAGAAAGCTTCCTTCTGGTTTTTATCTGAGGATATTTCTTTCTCCATATTCTCAGGAGCGTTCTCAAATGTCCTTCCTCAGATTCCAAGAAACAATGATTTCAAACTCTTCAATCCAAAGAAAGATTTAACTCTATGAGAATAATGCAGACATCACAAAGCAACTGCTCAGAAAGTTTCTCTTCAGTTTTAAATGGAAGATGTTTCCTTGCTCAAAACAAGGGAGCTCAAAATTAAGGGACTCCAGGAGCCCTTTAATATCCCTTCACAGATTCCTCAAACACAGAGTTTCCAAACTGGGCAATGTAGAGTAAACTTTTACTCTGTGTAATGAATGCACATATTAGAGAGCAGTTTCTTGGAATGCTTCTTTCTGGGTTTTATTTGAGGATATTTCACTTTTCACCATAGTCTTCAATGCGCTCCGTAATATCACTTTTTCAATTTTACAGGAACAGTGTTCAAACACTGCCTTATTAGAAAAGAGGTACAGCTACCTGAGTGGAATGTACACGTCAAAAAGTAATTTCTCAGAAAGCTTCTTTCCAGTTTTTATCTGAAGATATTTCCATTTTCAACATAGGCCTGAACATACTCCCAAATATCCCTTCGCAGATCCATGCATGACAGAGTTTCCAAGCTGTGCAATGTAAAGAAAGCTTTATCAATGTGAATGAATAAACATAGCAAAAAGCAGATTCACAGAAAGCTTCTTTTCAGTTTTTATCTGAAGATATTTCCTTTTTCACCATACTCCTGAATGTGCTGCCGAATGTCCCTCGTGGATCCGTCCATGACAAAATTTCAAGCTGAGTAATGTAAAGAAAGCTTTAGGTATGTGAGATGAATACACATATCACAGAGCAGTGTAACAGAAAGCTTCTTGCCCGTTTTAGTCTGAGTCTATTTCTCTTTTCACCATATTCGCTAATATGCACTTGAATATCCCTTGTTACCTTTTCCTCCAAAAGGGTTTCCCAAATGCTGTCTGAGAAGAAAGGTATAACACTGTGAGTGGAATGCACACGTAACAAAGCAGTTCCTCGGAAAGCTTCTCTCCAGTTTCTATCTGAACATATTTCCTTTTTCACCGTATGCCTCAAAGCACTCCAGAATATCCCTTCACACGCTAAACATAAACAGTGGTTGAAAACAACTCAGTGAAAACAGAAGCTTAACTGAGTGAGAAGAATTCACATGACACAGAGCAGTTTCACAGAAATCTCCCTTCTGGTTTTTATCTGAGGATATTTCTTTCTCCATATTCTAAAAAGCGTTCTCAAATGTCCTTCCTCAGATTTCATAGAAACAGTGATTTCAAACTGCTCAATTACAAGAATGATTTACCTCTATGAGATGAATACACATGTCACAAAGCAGTTGCTCAGAAAGCTTCTCTCCAGTTTTCAACGGAAGACATTTCCTTGCTCACCACAGACCTCCGGATGCCAATTAATATCCCTTAGCAGATTCCTCAAGGGAGAGTTTCCAAACTGGGCAACGTAGAGTAAGCTTTATTTCTGTGAAATAAATGCACATAAAAGAGAGCATTTTCTTGGAATGCTTCTTTCTGGGTTTTAACGGAGGATAGTTCACATTTCACCAGAGTCTTTGAAGCACTCTGAAATATCACTTTTTCGGTTTTATAGGAACAGTGTTTAAACACTACCTTATGACAAAAGAGTTATAACTCCCTGAGTGGAATGCACACATCACAAAGCAGTTTTTCAGAGTTTCTCCTCCTTTTTTATCTGAAGATATTTCCTTTCTCACCATAGGCCTGAATGTGCTCCCGAATGTCCCTTCGCAGATCCGTCCATCATGGAGTTTCCTAACTGCGTAATATAAAGAAGGTTTCATCTATGTGAGATCAATAAGCATATCTATCACAAAGCAGTTTCACAGAAGGCTTCTTTCCAGTTTTTGTCTGATGATATTTCCTTTTTAACCGTAGCCATCCATATACTCCCAAATGTCCCATGGTAGCTTTTTCTCCAAAAGGGATTCCCCAATCCTCTATGAGAGGGAAGGTATAACTCTTTGAGTGAAGTGCACACGTCACAAAGCAGCTCCTTGGAAAGCTTCTCTCCAGTTTCTATCTGAAGATATTTCCATTTTCACCATAAGCCTCAAAGTGCCCCGGAAATTCCCTTCACAGACTAAACAAAAACAGTGTTAAAATACTGTTCAATGAAATGAGAAGCTGAACTGAGAGAGTGGAATTCACACGAGACAGAGCAGTTTCACAGAAAGTTTCCTTCTGATTTCTATCTGAGGGTATTTCTTTTTCAGCATATTCTAAGGAGCGTTCCCAAATGTGCTCTCTCAGGTTCCACAGAAACAGTGATTTCAAACTGTTCAATCCAAAGAATGATTTAACTCTATGAGATGAATACACACATCCCAAAGCAGTGGCTCAGAAAGCTTCTCTGCAGTTTTCAACGGAAGACATTTCCTTGCTCAACACAGGCCTCCGGGCACCACTTAATATCCCTTTGCAGATTCCTCAAATACAGAGTTTCCAAACTGGGCAATGTACAGTAAGTTTTACTCTGTGAGATGAATGCACACATCACACAGTAGTTTCTTGGAATGCTTCTTTCTGGGTTTTATTTGAGGATATTTCACTTTTTGCCATAGTCTTCAATGTGCTCCGAAATACCACTTTCTCGGTTTTACAAGAGCAGTGTTCAAACACTGCCTTATGAGAAAAGAGGTAAAACTACGTGAGTGGAATGCACACATCGAAAAGCAGTTTCTCAGAAAGCTTCTCTGCGGTTTTTATCTGAAGATATTTCCTTTTTCATCATAGTCCTAAATGTGCTTCTCAAAGTCCCTTTGCGGATTAGTCCATGACGGAGTTTCCAAGCAGCATAATGTAAAGAAAGCTTTATCTATGTGAAATGAATAAACATAGCAAAAAGCAGATTCATCCAATGCTTCTTTCCAGTTTTTATCTGAAGATATTTCCTTTTTCACCAGAGTCCTGAATGTGCTCCCAAATGTCCCTTCGCGGATCAGTCCATGATTTAGTTTCCAAGCTACATAACATAAAAAAAGGTTTATGTATGTGAGATTAATACACATAGCAAAAAGCAGGTTCATGGAAAGATTCTTTGCCGTTTTTATCTGATGATATTTCCTTTCTTAACCTTGTCCTGAATGTGCTCCTGAATATCCCTTCGTGGATCTGTCCATGTCAGAGTTTCCAAGCTGCATAATGTAATGAAAGCTTTATCTATGTGAGATGAATACACATAGTATAGAGCAGTTTCACAAAAAGCTTTTTTTCTCTTTTTGTCTGAGGCTATTTCCCTTTTCACCATAGGTGTCAATATGATCCCGAATATACCTTGGTACCTTTTCCTCCAAAAGGGTTTCCCAAATGATGTCTGAGAAGAAAGGTATAACACTGTGAGTGGAATGCACACGTCACAAAGCAGTTCCTCAGAAAGCTTCTCTCCAGTTTCTATCTGAACATATTTCCTTTTTCACTGTAAGCCTCAAAGCGCTCCTTAATATCCCTTTGTATGCTAAACGAAAACAGTGTTAGAAAACTGATCAATGAAAAGAGAAGCTTAACTGAGCGACAGGAATTCACACCACACGTAGCAGTTTCACAGAAAGCTTCCTTCTGGTTTTTATCTGAGGATATTTCTTTCTACATATTCTAAAGAGCATTCTCAAATGTCCTTCCTATGATTCCAAAGAAACAGGGATTTCAAACTGCTCAATCCCAAGAATGATTTACCTCTATGAGATGACTACACAAGTTACAAAGCAGGTGCTCAGAAAGCTTCTCCCCTGTTTTCAACGGAAGACCTTTCCTGCTCATCACAGGCCTCCGGGCGCCACTAACTATCCCTTCGCAGATTCCTCAAAAACAGAGTTTCCAAACTGGGCAATGTAGAGCAAGCTTTAACTCTGTGAACTGAATGCACATATCAGAGAGCAGTTTCTTGTAACGTTTCTGTCTCATTTTTATTTGAGGATAGTTAAATTTTCACCATAGTCTTCAACGCGCTCCAAAATATCACTTTTTCCGTTTTGCAGGAAAAGTGTTAAAACACCGCCTAATGAGAATAAAAGTATAACTCCCTGAGTGGAATGCACGCATCACAAAACAATTTCTGAGAAAGCTTCCCTCCGGTTCTTATCTGAAGATATTTCCTTTTTCACCATATTCCTGAATTTGCACCCAAATGTCCCTTCATGGATCCGTACATGATGGAGTTTCCAAGCTATGTAATGTAAGAAAGCTTTATCTATGTGAGATGAATAAACACAGCAAAAAACAGATATACGGGAAGCTTCCTTACAGTTTTTATCTGAACATATTTCCTTTTTCAACATAGTCCTGAATGTGCTCCCGAATATCCCTTTGCAGATCCATCCATGATGGAGTTTCCAAACTGCATAATTTTAGGACAGTTTTATCTATGTGAGATGAATAAACATATCTGTCACAAAGCAGTTTCACAAAAAACTTCTTCACAATTTTTGTCTGACGATATTTCCTTTTTCACCATAGCTGTCCACATACTCCCGAATGTCCCATGGTAGCTTTTTCTCCACAAGGGATTCCCCAATCCTCTATGAGAAGAAAGGTATAACTCTGTGAGTGGAATGCTAATGTCACAAAGCGGCTTCTCCAAAAGCTTCTCTACAGTTTCCATCTGAAGATATTTCCGTTTTCACCATAAGCCTCAAAGCACTCTCGAATATCCCTTCACAGACTAAACAATAATAGTGTTAGAATAATGTTCAATGAAAACAGAAGCTTAATTATGAGAGTGGATTTCACATGAAACAGAGTTGTTTTACAGAAAGATTCCCTCTACTTTTTATCTGAAGGTATTAATTTTTCAGCATATTCTAAAGAGCGTTCCCAAATGTCCTTTCTCAGGTTCCATAGACACAGTGACTTCAAACTGCTCAATCCAAAGAATGATGTATCCTTATGAGATGAATAAACACATCACAAAACTATTACTCAGAAATCTTCTCTTCGGTTTTCAAGGGAAGACATTTTCTTGCTCACCACAGGCCTCTGGTCGCAACTTAATATCCCTTTGCAGATTCCTCAAAGACAGAGTTTCCACACTGGGAAATGTAGAGTAGGCTTTAACTCTGTTACATGAATGCACACATCAGAGAGTAGCTTCTTGGAACGCTTCTTTCTGGGTGTTATTTGAGGATATTTAACTTCTTGCCATAGTCTTCAATGCCCTCTGAAATATCACTTTTTCAGTTTTACACCAACGGTGTTCAAACACTGCCTTATGAGAAAAGAGGTATAACTCCCTGAGTGGAATGCACAGAACACAAAGCAGTTTCTCAGAAAGCTTCTCTACAGCTTTTTTTCTGAAGAGATTACCTGTTTCACCATTGTCCTGAAGGGGCTCCTGAATGTCCCTTTGCGGATCCGTTCATGACAGTTTCCACTCTGCGTAATGTAAATCAAGCTTTGTCGTCATGAGATGAATAAACATAGCAAAGAGCACATTCTCAGAAAGCTTCTCTTCAGTTTTTTTCTGAAGATATTTCCTTTTTCACCATAGGCCTGAATATAATCCCGAATGTCCATTCGTGGATCCTTCCATGATGGAGTTTCCAGGCTGAGTAACATAAAGAAAGCTTTATTTATGTGAGACGAATAAACATAGCAAAAAGCAGACTCACAGAGAGCTTCTATCCAGTTTTTATCTGAAGATACCTCCTTTTCCATCGTAAGCCTCTAAGCACTCCCCAATATCCCTTCACAAACTAAACAAAAACAGTGTTAGAATACTGTTCAATGAAAACACAAGCTTAACTGTGAGAGTGGAATTCGTGCGACACAGAGCAGTTTCACAGAAAGCTTCCTTCTGGTTTCTATCTGAGGTTATTTCTTTTTCAAGATATTCTAAAGAGCGTTCCCAAATGCCCTTTCACAGGTTCCACAGAAAGAGTGATTTCAAACTGCTCAATCCAAAGAATGATTTAACTCTATGAGATGAATACAGACATCACAAAGCAGTTGCTCAGAAAGCTTCTCCCCAGTTTTCAACAGAAGACATAACCTTGCTCGCCACAGGCCTCCGGTCGCCACTTAATATCCCTTCATAGAATCCTCAAAGACAAACTTTCCAAACTGGGCAACGTAGAGTAAGCTTTAACTCTCTGAAATGAACTCACATGTCAGAGAGCAGCTTCTTGGAACGATTTTTCTGGGTTTTATTTCAGGATATTTCACTTTTCGCTATAGTTGTCCATGAGCTCCGAAATATTATTTTTCGGTTTTACAGGAACAGTGTTCAAACACTA